>NC_135781.1:31159653-31196488 GCF_028453695.1 Augochlora pura
TATATATATATATATATATATATATATATATATATATATAAAATTTAAATACATATTGGAATAATTTGATGTTGAAATTTCGCGCTTAATAATACAACCTAAATGAAAGAAATTTTATAGTTATTTAAAAGCAGCATTTGAAGGGATTTTAAATAAAATCCTGCACGAAGAAATAATCATGAAGAAGAAACATATTTTAATTATTACAGTATCGATTAAAATTATCAATTTTAACGTTCTCTCAGCTGTATCATCGGCTAAATGTATTTCCTGCAAATATCCAGTTCGTTTAGATAACGTTCAAACTGCTCCCAATTATTTATTATTAATTTCGAAATTCTCGATAACTATTCCATCATACTTTATAATGTTTTTACTGCAAAATTGTGAGATTATAAAAATATCCTAAAACTAGTTTATAATAGTTTTATAAATGACCTAAACAATTTATTTATATCATATTTCACTGCAACTGTTTAATTATTTAATTCACCATATTCGTATTATATAACAATATAAAAGCTAAGAATTAAATACAACTTACACTGTTCCTCTATTTAACAGCAATTAGATCAAGTATCCTATTGTTAACTAATAATATATTAGAATAGAATATAAAAATATAATTTAACACAATTTATAAAATATACGATAACTGTATTTTTACAATTTAATCAATTCGCTTGACTATTGCTCTTCGAATATATTTTCATAGCATAATTTTGATCACATAAAACGCAACCATGATCTTTGACATATCCACCCTCTTTTCATTCAGGGTCTAACCTGACCCAGCCGAGGCCCGGTTACTCTCGCGAGATTCGTCGCACCGGTTAACACGATCTAAAATTTCCGCTCGGTTCGCGGAACGAAGTTTGAGATTCGACGGACGCCGCGCGGTCGGAAAATTAATTAGGGTCGCGGACCGGCGGGCGGGCGCGCGCGATCGATGGTTCAGGGATAACAGAGGAAAGGTGTCACGACGGTACGGTTACACAGGTTCGGTAAACTTGACTCACCCCGCGCGCTAAGTGCTCGTATGTCGGGCGTAGTTACATGTCCCATTGCCTCGGTGAACCGGCCACGTGCGAAACTTTTGGCATAAATGTCGCGCAGGCTTTTCGTAAACGCGGCGGCGCGACGGGGCCCGGGGTTAGAACACGTGCAACTTCCACGGAAATGCTACTTGCATTCTCTCCTCTACCTGTGCAGAAGTTTCCCAGGCAAAAATAGTAGACGACGACGACGACGACTGTGAGCGCGCGCGATTCCGTGCATAAGGTCTTGCCCGAAACAGCCGCGCGATTTCTCTTAATTTCAGACTCGCGGAGGAACGACCGTTCTTTTAACGTTTGTTCGAGAGTTGTAAAGGAATTGCGGACACGTAAAAAAGAATTGAAATGAATAAAATTAAAAAGATGAATAAAATTAATGAGAAGTTGTACGTGAATGTATTGTGATGAATATAATTTATTTTTGGTACGGTAGTAGTAATATTAATAGTATTAGTAACACTTTATTAATTACTAATATTATTAATATTATTATTATGTTATTAAGTATTAATAAATTAAATTCGTATTAATATTAATAAAATTAATAGCCTTAATATTATTATATCAATAATATTAATAACCCTAATATTAGTAAATTAATAAAAATAATAGCCATGACATAACCTCACCACTCCCTACAGCGAATCACATAACCTGTACACTCCCGATTTGAAATTCCATAAACAATTGCTACACAGAAACTTCTACAATTCGTCTCCTTCAAAGCCACGTGACTTGTGTGCTCAAAGATCATTCATCAAATTGCTAAATTATTAGCGACGCGCGAGTTACGAGACACCCCTATATACATCAACGAGTATCCATACCAATTGTTTAATATAAATATTCCACTAGATCGTGGAAACGTCACGCGTGACGACCATTGACGTATCAGAACAAAAATACGACCTTGAAACGATGGTATTTTATCGTAAGAAAAAGTTAAATAAGAGAGAGATAAAAAGAACGAGAAAGTGAGAGAGAGAGAGAGAGAGAGAGAGAGAAAGAATGAGAGAGAAGGAAAAAGAGGGATTTATTCAGCTATCATTAACACGCCGTTTCCACGGTTCGCTGGAACAGTCATTCAGCCGGTCGACGGCACTCTCTTTTTATTAGAAATCACGACGGCAGGGGAATTTATACTTATTAACGCGACGAGGCGCGCGAGTTATCGCGGCTCTCCCCTCCCCTCCGCGAGCCGTCCGCCTGATTTGCGAGCCGGCGGGATCCGCCGTCGCGCGGACGGGCTTCGCAACCCGTACGGAGCACGGGTCGTCGCGCGACTCGCCGCCGCTGCGGCCAGTCATTGGTTGAATAATGCATATTAACCGATTCGCCGGCAAGCATGCCTCGATTTCCCCCGGGCGCGCGGGAGTTTCGTCCTCCTAGGATGCGACCCACGGCTCTCCCTCGGTGGTTTAAGAGCGGGGCAAATTTTTCTGTATGTTCCAACGTGTTCGGAGAATAACGGCGCGGCCGCATTCTTCGACGGTTGATATTGGCGCGGAAATGTTGCCGCCCGGAAAATGCGTTCACTGATGTGCGAACGGAGGAATAATTTTACGTTGCTGTTTTGGGGTCGTTTATAAAATTGCTTCGGGAATTATTTTTGTTTAATTATTCATTCGGTAATTTGGGCAAATATATAATGTATATAACGACAGAAATATTATTTAGTAGAATTTGCGTTATTTCTCGTGACTTTTATTAAATTTTATCAAAGTTGTTTTTAAGGTACTTCGTTGAGTTAGTTTTGCTTTTTTGATGATTTTAATAAAACGTAGATATCATATATTACTTATCATAATAATTTAACATTATTTTAATACTCTCAAAAATACATTCACCGATTTCAAAAGACTTATTTCACTCAGAAACCCCGCGCGCGTACACCCTCCGCGGCAGAAAATTTCCTCTACTGCAGACTGCCCCCCACTTTGCATGGCGTACGCCATAACCGCACCTCGTTTCGACGCAATCCCGCAGAATATCGGACAATTCCATTGAAGATGTTTCCCGATTGGCTTTCGCCGGGACGTCGCCGGTCGCCGAAAGAAATTTTTTCGCCGACGAAGTTTGAAGAGCCCATTTAATCTCTATGAAAAACGTTTCCCCCTCCCCCTCCCTCTCCCTCACCCCCCTGCCTTCGAATCGCTTATCGAAGTTCCCGAAGGAGGTAGAAGCGGCCGGAAAAGAAGACCGCGCCGAGCATCGTGTCGACGATCGGCCCGGTGACTCGCGCCTGTTTCTTGAACTCAAATAATAAGTTAAGCATTGCGGGGGAGTTTGGCACGGTTTCCGCCGCGAGGCGGAGAAGGAGGAAAGGGGTAAGGAAGGGAGGGGTAGGGCGAGAGTCAAGTTTACGTCGGCCGTTCGAAAGTTCATGCGGAATTAAGGAGCCCGCGCCCGGATCCGCCACCGAAACGACCCACCGAGTTCGCGTGCGTCTCCGGGAAGGAAATACAATTTCCTCGTGATACGCCGGCTGAATAACAATTACGCCGCCCGTGGATTTCGGTAATCTCGGGAATCTGCCTTCGCGGGAATTAAATAGCGATGAACGAGCACGGGAGGACTCTTCCGGGTTGGAGGAGTAGGACCCTACGCGCGCTACCGGAGTTCTTTTCCCGCGAAATGAACTCGCCGCGAGAAATATGCTCGCGACCATTAGGCTCTTTGTAATTTGAGATGATCTTTTCGTTCAAATATTGGACGGTATAATTGGTTTTTCATATTTTTATAGGTATAAATGGTGGACGCTTCGCGAAGTGGAAATTGGGTTATTTTTTTAACTGAATGTGGAATTATGTTTTCGTAGAATATAGAGTATAGAGTATAGAATTATAAAATATTGAATTGTAGAATATAGAGTTACATAATGTATAATTATACAATGTAGAATTATAGAATATAGAATTACAGAATATAGAATTATAGAATATAGAATTATAGAATATAGAATTATAGAATATAGAATTATAGAATATAGAATTATAGAATATAGAATTATAGAGTATAGAATTATAGAATATAGAATTATAGAATATAGAATTATAGAATATAGAATTATAGACCATACTATTATAGAATATAGAATTATAGAACATAGAGTACGGCGTTATAGAATTATAGAGCATAGAATATATGTATAATTACAGAATATAGAATATAGCGTAGAAGATATAAAATAAAATTCTTCTTGAACAAATATCACATTAACATAAGTCATCCAACAGCTAGAATTAAATAAAATGTCCTAACCTCAACGTTCCAAAAACTCAACTTCCCTTTCATTTACAATATTTAATAACCAATTCTTACCACTTAAATGTGCTTATAAATGTCGAAACAACCTCAATCGTATAACATACAACAATTTAATACAGTTGACAGTTTATTTGGCTACGGCAGAAAGATAACAATGTATATAATCTATAAATTCGTGGCGTTGGCGAGACGACTCTAGCTAGCGCGCACGGTAGTAAAGTTAGCCGCTCGAACATGGTTTATTACGATCGTTATCGTTCCGTAAAGCAGCCGCCCGTCGTCGAAGTTACAAAAGCGGCTAAGGGATAATTGGGAAATTATTAGTTCGACGGAATTTACAATGGCAGAATTCGGAATCCTTTAAGACCGGCCCGGGCTGTTCGATGAAAAGGAAATTACCTAACGCCCGGTTATTATATTAGTTCGACTCTTTATTAACTTCTCCTACGGTGACTATAATTCAGCCGTTTAATAACTTCCTAATCTTTCGGACCTCGGACCGGGGGGGAACCGGGGTACCGTTCTGTAAGTATCGTTCGAGCATTAACAGCCCGCGCAGGCGTATTATTAAACTACGATTCTAATCGCGGGATTTACTTAATATTTTCAGCGAAGGTGTCCACGAGATTCTCGTTGTAAAAATGATTGTTACGGCGTGGTAATCATCGCGATTAAAAATAGTATGAAAAATAGTAGGCACAGGGTGTTCGTGTATAAATTAATGCATAATTTAGAATTGTTTAAGATATTTTATATTTAAATGGAAGTTTGATATTATTTTTATGTTATTAATAACAAGTTATTTTATATTATTAATAAATTTGTTTTATACATTAATTTCGTATGTTAGTCTTCCAATGATATTCGCGAGGATTTTAATAAAATATTAAACAGTGGAAAGATTTTTAAAATGAAAAAAACAAATATCTATTTTACCCCTACCTCCTGCAATAATTAAAATACCCTCTCGTTTCGCATATTCAAACTCAATTCACACATTAACATTACAAAACTATTCTCCAATGAAATACAACCCCGCAATCATTAAAATCTCGTAAAAATAGGAATTCGCTGACTTCACGTCTCCGACACCGGTGAAACAAAAGATCGCCGCGTGTACGACCATATTCCACCGTAACCATCTTCGAACGGGCACGGAGAGTGTACTTGGCGCTAACAGTCGCGTGGATTTATATGGGGAAGCGCCGCTCCCCTCCTAGAATTTAATACGCAAAAGGCCCGAAGATAAGGTGAAAGACGGCCAGTGTCCCGGTTAAGCCGAACCGAACATTAGGAGACCTTTTCATACGGAAAATAATAACTGGGCTAAAAAGGTGGGGGGGGGGGGGGGGGGGGGGAAAGAGAGAGCCGAGAATAAAAGATACATGGATTTCTTCGTGCGCTTGCACGAGCCGCCGCCCCCTCCCGACGAAAAGCCAGACGTAGTCGCGCAGCACGCAGCCTGAAAGTCCTGGATAAAGAAGGCCCCTTGCATAATGGATACACCGAACAAAGGAGCCGCTCGGATGAAGACCTCTGGCGAACGTTTACGAGTCCCGACCCCCCACCCGCCCGGTGCGCCGGCTGGCTGGCTGGCTGGCTGCTGCCGAGCTCTCTAACCCTCCTCCTCTTGGCGAACGTTGCTTACCAATTCCTATATAGAAACAGTTTTTTTTTTAATTAACAAGCTAAGCTCCTTTTAGCGTCGCGGCCGGATCATGGCCGCTCGCTTGAACGGCGAACGAATGTTACTGCTGATTAGACGTAATTATAGCTAATTGCTCGTTCCTCCGCCGCGCTCTCCCAGCCCTCACCCTCGTTCCCGTATCCGTTAGCCGGCGTACCGTTTGTTTAATGAACGCGAAACGGAATCGGCACGTGAATTTTCGAATTGCGCCGTGATTCTAATGCCAACCCCCCGGCGCGAACAACGGGCGAAAGAGGATTTTGGTGTTTGCACGGGGAACTGTGTAGATTAGACAGTTTACGCTGATTATCTACTTTCGGACTTTTCAGCTTTTATTTGCACTAAATGACGCGAGAATGAAATTTCGTTAGAGGGTTGTATTGGGGTAATTGTTTAGCCAGTGTTTCCTTTTGTAATATGTTAACTGTTGATGTTTTATGCGAATTGAGTTCTTAAAGTTTTTATTAACTTATTAATAAATATTTTTGTTTAATTTTTTAATTCTGTTTATTTGTAGAAGCTATGTTTATTGATGGCGTAATCGGGAATTATGGTATTGTATTTAATAGAATTAGTATTGTGTTATAGTGTTTTATTAGTATTATATCATAATATTTTATTAGTATTATGTCATAGCGTTTTATTTGTATTATGTCATAGCGTTTAATTACCATTACATTATAGCATTTTATCATATTATATATTATGTTTAAAGAGCTAGACGCGTCAATTTTTAAATCTGTGACAAATCCAATCACGAGAAAATTATTACAGTATTTTTCTATATACAGGTGTCTATTTAAAGCTTTTTACGAGATGGAGCTTCGTGTCTTCAGTTTCTCGCTTGCCGCGCCAAGAAAAAATATCTCGAGGGAAAATGAGTTATGGAATGTGAAAGTAGAGACTTTACGCTTTCAAATGACTTTGCATTTATTATTCTACGACTTTTTTACGGGGAGTTGCAACAGAATGTAGATCTGTGAGAAGAATCGCCTGTATAAGTTGCGAGATGTGTGTGCAGCAGATCTCTTTTCTTTCTTAAACAATTCTAATAAATTGAATTTAACGCGTATTCTTAAATTTATTTAATCTTTTATTTTTAACTTTGTCAATCCATGTCTGCCATAAGTGCATAAAATCCGCAGTTTAAATATTGCAATTCTGTTTGGAAATTATTGTTCATGTATCCAAGGTGGATGTCAATCGATAAAAATTGATTGTTGAATTTTGCAACTTTCGATGCTAATTTTAATTTCAATTTTTTAGGTAATATTTAGTGTAGAAATGCTTATTTATTATTAGACTATTTTTACCTAAAATTATATTTCACACGTGAACCAACTATGTCTGAATTTTGCAACATCGCGGCTAATTCTCTTCGAAGCGTTCTGTCGTCTCGTTGATCGAGTTATCGTTTACGGAAGAAGTGCTGGGACGGTTGGTTTTCCCGCAGATCCGATCGCCCCGGAATCAGTCCTCGCTTGAACACCGTCCGCGCCGGGTAACTTCATCCAAATGCGAAGGTCCTGTACCTCGTTTTCAGTAACTTAAAAAGGAGACAGAAAAGACCACTCTAACTTTCCGACGAATCGGCGGGGGAGTCTTTAGACCCGGCTGCCACTTTTCAGACAGCGACGGCGGCAGAGTAACCGCGACGGCCATGGAAAACTTTTCTCAAAAGGGGGAACCGCCGTACTTATCAATGGCCGTCCCTCCGCGATGCCGCGCGCACCGCGTCAAAATTCATGGAATTTCCGGTCCCAGCGAAATTTGGATCCCGAACTTGCCGCGATTTTCTCAAACGTTTCGCGATGTCTGATGGCGCGCGTCGTCCTCCACCCCTTTCCGCGTTCTCCGTCCTCCAACTCGCAGAAATTCTAAATCGCCGCGACGTTCTCCTTGTTTGTTCGACTACGCGGGGATGCCTTTAGGGAAACTTTCCTTTTGTATACGTTCGATTACGGTTCCGGGCACTGCGAGCTCGAGTTTTCGCCCGGAAGAAACAGTGTTCGAGGCGATGATCCGATGCGATTCGACGACGATGAACGGACATTCAGTGATTAAGGGTTAAAGAAGTGCAGTTTAGGTGAAAAAGAGGTGGAAGACTTGACAGCGATATGGGATGAATTTTTGAGAGTTTTATGGTGATATTCGTGGTTTGTTAAAATTATTGAGGATACAGTTGAATTGTAAGCAAGTTTTGTACGCGTTATTAATGTTATTAACTTTTGCATGTTACACAGAGCTTCGCAGTTTAGTTGTTAGTATTAAATTGTGGGTTTGAACGAGTTTTTTATGGCTTTTTAGGATGTAGAAAAATTGTGTTATTAGCTAAATATTGTTGCAATAATGTTTCAACAATGTTAATTTCTGTGAAAGTTTCTATGCATGTAATAAGTAGAAATAATTTTTGAGGTTCATCATTGAATAAATGGCATCATAACTTCAAATTAATTATTGTCCTACATTAATTAATCAGTATTGACAAGATGCCAGATATTGTTTATAATGAAATTGATGATGTTGTCCTATATTAATTAATCGGTATGAACAGGATGCCAGATATTGTTTATAATGAAATTGATGATATTGTCCTATAATTGAATAACAATATCACTAAAATAAAAATTCCTTCTAATATTATCAAAAATATCTTTTTATAAAATTTTATAATCTTTGTACCACAACACTATACATATATAACACCAATTACACGAATTATTACAGTTCTTCATAACATAACACATGCAAAAATTATTGCTTACTATAGCTATCACTTTCAGTTCAACTTACATTGATTCCATGAAATAATTTACAAATTGTTTATATACGCAAAAAATATAAATTAGAACAACTAAATTTAATTCCTTTTTTTCCAATAATAATATTAATTATAAAATTCAATTCACTAAGTCTGCTCCCTTATATTTTCGCTCCAATAAATCATACATCAATTAACCCTTTTTCGAGACTGAGCTAGGGGTAGGAAGGATCATCGTCGCAGCCGATATGTTTCGCGAAGAGCAAGCACGCGAGTCGACCTTCTCCCGTTCGGGTGGCGCGAAAGCGCGCGCGACGAATGAGATTCCGCCCCGCGATTTCCATCTCCGTGCGGTGGCCGGCCACTCCAAGCTGCGAAACACCTTCTTTATGCATCAGCTCTCGACCGCTCTCCCAGCGTTTCTACCCTGCGCCCCCCACGAAGCGGGCAACTCCTCTGCCACCCTCGGGAGAGATCCGGAGCTCTGCCTTCTCCTTCCCGCGTTTCCTGTCCGCCGGGAGGAATTTTCCGGTAGAGAGACCCGGACGCCCGGCCGAGTGGATTAAAAATTGTTATGGGACACTCATAAATATTTACAGCGTGTAACCTCCCCCCACCCCGTCTAGGCCGGCGCGACCTTCTTTCTCCTCGAATTAATTGAACGACTCGCGCACACGCTCGACCGGAGAGAGGCCTCGCGGCGAGAACGTCTGCCACCGATTCGTAATTAATGTTGCTTGGCTGATACTAATTGGACCGTCTTTCCTCTACCGATTGTTTATTTCATGCTGGACGGATTGTCTTGTCTTCGACGCTCTTCGATCTATATTGAGAGGCATCCGTGAGGAGTCTTTTGTTTGAAGGCGATGCTGCGTCGAACGCTTTGCATTGAAAGGTATGCTGAAGGTATAATTGCAGGTGATATGTACATGACAGGTTTTATGATTTTTAGGTTATGTTTACCGGTGTTGCAAAGGTGTTTATATTGGACATTGTTGAGTATATTTGTTTATTTAGATATACGTTGTTATACGAGTTGAGTGGACTTTATAATTTAAGATTTATAATTTAATTTTCGAGCTTGGTATAGTTAGTGTTGTGGTGTCTGATTTTGTTAAGATAATGTAGGTGTTGACTTGCAATTTTATTAAACAATGTAAGGTTTGTAATTTAATGTATATACATACGGTAATTTGTAATTTATTATAGTATACAGTACACTATATCATAGTATAATATTTTATAATATATATTGTGCTATAATAATGTATAATATATGCTATAATGTATATAATTAGTATAATTTAATCTAGAACAATAAAATGAACAAATCCAGTATTAAACACTCTAATCGTAGCCAACGGGTTAATCACGTTTATTCTCAAGAATATTTCACGGCGAGCTCAGACACGAGAACAAGGAAGTAGTTGGCGTGAAAGACGAGTAGAAGAAAGTTCGCCATGAAAGATGACTAAAAGGTTCGGCCGGCTGGCCGTGAGACGATGTCTGCCTCTGCCGGTTTATGTTTCGATATAAAACGACGGGTCGAACTTCGTCGAAAGATATACATTCTTAATCCGGCTGTTCCCGCTGCGTAACTTCAATTATATCGAAAGTTCGCGATATGAAGGCTACTCGAGAGAATGGGGATGGAGGCGGAGTGGGGGATGATTTATGAGAGCCGCGTAAGATTTACCGAAAGTTATCGGTGCCAAGATGGTGGTGGTGGGGGGGTTAGACATTATAGAAGCTCGGGGAGACGGATCTAAATTAGAATCTGTGGAATAGACGAAATCGGGGCAATAAAACAACTTAATAGTCTTCATAGAACCGCGGCTGCCTGATTTCGGGGTCATCGTTCATTCTGCTCTCCGCGGCCCGGGGATATACGATCGGAACTTTTCCGTTCTCGTCGTTAAGGAGATCGCGAGGATTCGTTCGACCGTTCGGCCGATCAGCCGTTATCAGGCCGGAAAGCTGAGAGAGAGGAGAGGGAGAGAGATTGGAGAGAGAGAGTGATAGTTAGAGAGAGAGAGAAAGAGAGAAAGAGAGAGAGAGACAGAGAGTCAGAGAAAGAGAGAGAGAGAAAGAGAGAGAGAGAGAGAGTCAGAGAGAGAGAGAGAGAGTCAGAGAGAGAGGGAGAGAGAGAGAGAGTCAGAGAGAGAGTTAGAGAGTCAGAGAGAGAGAGTTAGAGAGAGAGAGAGAGTCAAAGAGAGAGTTAGAGAGAGAGACAGAGAGAGAGGCTTAGAGAGAGATAGAGAGAGAGAGAGAGATAGAGAGAGAGAGAGAGAGGGAGATAAATGTTTAAGTCTAGAGAGAGCAAGAGAGAGGTAGAGAAAGAGAACAGGGGGACGAAGATATCCGCGAAAAATCTCAGATATCAAGCCGTCGGAGTTCATCGGTTTGCCAAACCCATGGAAATAAGGGATGACGCATTAGCTCGCCGGTTCGGGGAGGGGAATATTACCGGAAGCGTGGCACGTATTCGAGCATGAAATTGAGTCTTATGGCACCCACTCCGTCTACGGCCGGACGACCGCTTTCTTCGCCGCCTTCGACGCCCTCTCGCCACCCCTCCGTCGCGTCTTAATCCGTACTCGGATTATTACATAATTCGAATGCGCCCAGGTGAAGCGCCGTGAAAGAATAGAATTTTATCGCAGCGAGCCCCGGTATTTATCGCCATTCCCTCGCGACAGGTATTCGAACCAATTAGAATGATAGAAGAGGCATTGGGATTTGAAATATCCTCGTCTCAGAAATTTTCAATGCACAATGTATGTAAAGTACGTGGATAAGGACACACATATGATATATAATTGTAAAATTAGAATATAAAATTAGGATATATATGAAGATTAGAATAGTGGAATAAATATTGGAATTTTAAGACGCAAGTTTATTCCATCTTCAATTTGGGATAAAAATTAAATTAAATAACTGATCGACAGAATTTTAATACTAAATTAAAGGTTTCAATGTTACCACGTATTCGTCCGAAAATTCGCCATTTGTATATTACAGAAAATAATTTATTCTTATCCTTTTATTTCCATATAAATTATATTCAAATTTTCAGCAAATAGAAATAAGTTTAACCAAAGATATTATAATTATACCACTAAAAAATATACGATTTTTAGCAAGTTACGCAATTTTTACGCAGACCACGTCATTTCTATAAATATCGTCGAGAAACGCCCGGCATCTCGTGAATGGCACTACAAATAATTACCAGACGAACACGTGTTAACATCGACTCGGTACCGCGCATTTCGCAGCCATAATCGGTACGGCAGCAGCATATCTTTACGGGGGGGGTATTTACTGCAACAATTATTTCACCGGTTCCGCGAAGAACGGGGGGCCCGGCATGCCGGGTCGGATTCGTCGGTGTACTCGACCAATTCCAACGGGAACGGTATCCGGAAAATGTATCCAAACGGAAACGGGTGTCCGCCGTAGATTTTCAATATTCAAACGAACAATTCCGAGCATTCCAAGTGTTTCCGCGACACGCCGGCGAATTCCGTCGAGTTGTACGCCACGGCGGCGACGGGGGGGATTGTAATTTGGTGATCATTAGACGAGATTTACCGCGCGCTCCTCGCGCATTAGAATGATTCATTCGCCGCGATCTATCAAAATACAGCTGAGTCGTTGCGAGCGGATGATCTAGGACCATTTCTGCCAACGTTTCACCGTATTTAACATTTTATGGGAAATGTTTCGTTTTCTGTATAAACGATCATTAATTCTAGCTTTCGTGGATCGTCGAACAATGTTATTATTTTATACAGAATTCTTTCAAGCTACTGTTGTAATAAAAAGTGAAGGGGGCGATTGTAATAATATTAAAATAGAGGGCGTCGCCTTAATAATTTTTTTTTCGCTTTCTAACCTAAAAAGAAGTCACGACGCTGCGACAAACAGTCTCGAAAATCATTGTTCAACTAAACTTAATCGCCGAGAAACCAACTACTTAGTAACCCTTACCGGAACAATTATTCCAAGATTTTTAACGACGTCGGTCCCCGACATTTTTCACCGCATAGCCCCGATCGAATTTCGAATTCCATCGCCGCGGGGATAATTCACGCTTCACGGTCCGAGAGAAAATAGAGAAGCGGCGCAACCCCCGGGGGTTTTTCATACCGTCGCGCGAGAATCGCGAGATTCCCGTCGGTTTTCATTCTGTTTTATTAATAATCCGCTCTCGCCTTCGAAGACGATACTCGCCACGGTCTCGCGACACCGGCCAACGGTGGGGCCATCCTTTTTTAACGGGCATTTTCCCCGACGGCGAATCGATCGACGGGGAAAACTAATTACGACGATGAATGTCTGGCGATCGGGAACGGGAGGGGGGGCGAGGGGAGCCTATAAATTCGCATCGATGACGTCGCCCAGAAAAATCAAGATGATACGGACCGCGGGCGAGGCGCGCGATCGTAAATCCTGTTCCGGCGGCGCTGACCAGATTTATCGGTTCCTCCGCTGCGAGCGGATAAGGAGAAATTAATTTCCCGTAGACGCCAATTTTTCAAGACTCTCCGTGTCGCGCGCGCGACCGGCGCGCCGGCTTTAATAACGCTCGCTCTGTGTCGCCCTTTAAATTTCCCATCTTATTTCTCTTTTCGCTGCGATCGCCTGTGGCTTCGTCGTCGTCCCCCTCCCAATCTCGCTCTCCCTCTCCCTCTCTCTCTCTCGTTCTCTGTCACCTGTATTCTTCATCACGCGTTGCTGTTATCTCGACACTTTATTTTATCGAGCACTAACAACATCTGTATGACAGTGACGTTCAACTTAGTCTTCGTTTATTTAAACAATTGTGGAGTTATATTAATAGTTGTGGATTATTTTGCTTAAACGACTAACATATTAAAATGTACACCCATCGTGCAGCACGCTAAGATTTTCCAATTGTTACAATTTCGTTCGTGGCATCGTTTTAAAAAAAGAAAACGCTGTAAATTCGCGTCGCTCGACAATAAACGATTATTTGAATTTCCCACGGTGTTTGCCCGAATCCGACCAATAAAAAGCATACTTTAAATTGCGTCGACGTAACGCGCACGCCGGATCGCGCGATGCTTTTGTTATAAACAGTGATCGCGTGACGCGACACAATATTTTCATCGTTCGACCAATATCGACCGGCGAGACCTTACGGAACCGTTCGATTAAACGTTCGGAACGGTATATCATAACGCGGTGAACAATTCATTTATTCAGCGACCGTCAATTCAACGGAGCATAATTAACCCCTTCGCTCCGACGAACGTACATATACGCCCCCGATGAATGACCATTCATTTACGAAGAGCGTATATATGCGTTCATACCATATATAGAAATATTTTTTGTTTTGTTTCATACTGTACACAAGATACTTTTTGTAATTGATTCTTGGCATTCTCATCAACATAACCTTAACAATTTTCAAAATGCAAACTTTGTTAGTATAAAGATTATATTTTGCAAGGTGATAGAATAATTTCATGGTGCCTCACAGTCACCACTCGAGTGTAAAGGGTTAAATAAATTATGATTATAAATCTTTATACTTTAGAAAGTAAAACGATATTGTTAAATACTAAATACAATAAATATCATTGTAAAATTAAGAGAACAAGATACGACTTCTGCCTCGTGCCTCGGTGTCAATTACTCGGTAATGAGCTCCATCACAGCGAAAGGGTTAATACGGCGCACGGTATACGTACGAGCGTGAGTCTCGCGATTTTAATTTGAAAAATTGACGCCCGACTTCACCGTCGACGTAAATATTGTTCGCCGGCATGGTTCCTAATGTCCCGAGCGAATTTATTGCGTGCCGCGCGGAGATCTAGTGGAAGTAATTTGAGATGGTGCGCTAGGGAGTGGGTGGAGGGGAAGAAAAAAATCGCATCGATCTCCGATACTGATTATTGGCGAGGGAGGGGGCACCGTCATTTCCGTTAATACTGTCCCGATGATCGCGACGCGATTCTTTGACATGGAAAATAGACGTAAAGGGAGCCCGGTTGAAAGAAGTCCCCGCGAAAAGAGATCAGAGATTAAATCCAGTTTTATCAGGCCGCTCTTTGATGCCCGCGAACTGCTTGATAATCAGCCCGACGACCGCGATATATGCTACCGTGAACAAAAAGTAAGGTGAATTTGTTTATAAAATGGAAATTCTTTATTTAGTCTTACAGATCAATTTCATAATTAAAACTTTTGACAAACTAGGTTTTACCAAACCAGGTTTTATTTATATCGTAATAAATAAAAAATGATAACAAGTAAAATAGACCAGTAAGAAAAATCTAACAAGGAAAAACCTAACAATAAGCAAAAATAATAAACAGGAAGCAATAGCAAGTAAAGAATAATAATAAAAAAAATAATAGTAACTAAAAAACAATACCAACAAAGAAATAACATTAAATGAAAAATGAACAATAAATGAAATAAATGAAAAATGGACAGTAAATGAAATAAATGAAAAACGAAGAATAAATGGAATTAACGAGAGACAACTAGAACAGCAATAATAAGCAAAAAATAACGAGGAGAAGCATGTAGGAACGAGAAGGTTCGAGAAGTAGACAATGATCGCGGCGGTACACGGTTGTCGTTACGTCGGAATTCTCGGGTACGTGAAAGCACCGGATAAAGCACCGTTAAAAATGCAGAGAAGAGTGGAGAAGAACCGGGCAGGGTAGGGGAGGGAGTGTAGTGGGGACTAAAGTCGAAAGTAAGCAACAGTTTGGCGGAATCATTATGACGATCGAATTGCCGCGCGACGAGCACAGGGGGAGGGGAGGTGGGTGGCGATGGTGGGGGGGTTGCGCCCTGCGCGCGGTACTCTTTTATTCCGCTTCCTAGAGAAAAATATATTGTCGCTCCTAAGTCTGTCTTCCGCTCGCCCGGCGTTCCCGCTCGTTATTTTCCGTCGGCGAACAGAGAATATTATCAGGTTAAGAGACAAACAGAAAGGAAAGAACACAGAGAGAGAGAGAGAGAGAGAGTGAAAAAAAACAGGAAGAAGGAAAGAAGAGAATGGTACGCCCGCCGGTGAATGGCGCATCCAGGCCACGCTACGCGACCGTTTTATTCCTGTTAACGAACTAACGACATCGAATGCCGGGCCACGGGATTGAAAGTATTGTTAAAAGTTGTCGGAAGGAGAGGGAGCCCGCTCGACGCACTTGCGGAATAATTAAAGGAGGAAGGGGGGGGGGGGGGGGGGGGGGGGGGGGGGAGGGAGGGAGGGAGAACTTCGAAGCCGGAAATCCGGTCCCCCGGCTTCGACCAACAAGTCAAGAAGTAAAACATTTCACTTAATTACGCCGGTTTGTTCTCCGCGGAATTGAAATGCGCGGATCGATTCGAAATGTTTACTGGGATCAATAATACCATTGGGAATCGATAGAAATTTTACACGTAATGCGAAGAGCTCTTTAAACATTGTTAAATCACGCGCTAAGACAACAGACGCGCGATGCGTTTAATTAAGCGATTCACCACCGCGATACCGTGGCCGACTTCGAAATTCTGTAACTTTCTGTAAAATCGTTTAACAACGTTCTGCCCGCGCTCGTTTCAAAGCGTGAACCTCCCGCTTTTAAACCGTATAAAAGTTTTTATTAGATTGTAAAAAGCCGTTTCTGTTATAATAGAAAATCTGGGAGGAGAACGAGGACGATCTTTCCCACCTGGAAAATTGTTGCGAATTCGATTGCCTCTGGAGACTTTAAAAAAATTTTCTATCCATTCCTGTCAACGGGAGATTTTGAAACAAAGTCTCTTCTTTAAAACGACACCTTAAAAGTTGATTTACGATTTTTCCTCGCGGTTTTATCACGATTTAAATAAAAAGTTGAAACTGGCGCGAATAATCGTAGGATGTTAAACATTTCGCGAGAAAGGATGGAAAGAGAGGGTGTAAAAAAATTGCCAGGTGTGACGAAATACTGTCTAAATAAATCGTTGGAAAAGGTCGTAACGTGGCTGCCATGAATCCAAGAGAGAGAGAGAGAGATGGAAGGGGGGGAGGAATGGTTAAATTTTCGCAACGCTCGGAGAAGAATGCCCTTTTAACGCGGCGCCCGGGATAAGCAACGACGTGACAGAAATTCAATCGGCGCCGAAGTTTCTGCATGTTTTAATAATTCCGACCGCGGACCCGCCTTGATTTATCGGGGGGGAAATTCGATGTTTTTCTTTTTTTTTCTCTCGGAAGAAAAAAATTCCCCGAACTTCCCCATCGAGATACATTCCCGTGAACAATTTATGTGGGCCGGAATTTCGCCGGAGTTACGCGAAAGGTGAGATCCCTCCACTCGCGGCGCCAAGATCAGCCGGGTGTACCGGGGGTGGGAGGTGGAACGAAACTTCCACGAGATTACATATGTATATCGATTTATGATTTATGCGACCGCATCAACGTGAATTTCAAGCTCGCTTCGGCGCCGCTTCGCCGCGGTTTCAAGAATTTTTTCGGATTAACATACCGGCCAATTTCGTTCGACGTTAAAAAATCCATACGAAACGCCTTAGTATCTCGTCTTATACAGTATAGTATACATAGAGTCTATAGCATAATATGCATTATATAGCATATTGTATATAGTGAATAGTATAAATAATATATAGTATGTAGTATGATTGCTATCTAGGATATAGTATAAAGTATTCAATATAGTTCAATATACAGTATAAAGTATATAATATACTATAGTATAGTAAAGTATACAGTATATAGTATATTACATAGCATATCATACAGTATAGTATATCAAAGATCATAAAGTTTACTGCACAGTTCCAGAAATCACTCTGAAATTCTCAAATTATTTGTTACAACTGTCATCACGATTAAATAAACAATTTTGTTGACTTCAAAACATCCGTGACAACAGTTTCTATATTTTTATTGATCGAATTTTTATTTCATTCACACTGCATATGTCGAAAAATATTTTTAACATTTTACTGACTGGTCATTCGGCAGTAAACATTACTTTATTGTCACAAACAATATTTATCTTGTACATTTTATTTATTTTATTTATTTTACTCATTGCCAGAGGTATCTAATATTTAAATCATTTTTACAAAAACACCTTAATAACGATAATAACCATAAAGTGAAGTGCTAAGTAAGGCCAGGTCCGCGTCTGACCATAGGCAGACTTTTCTACTTACCAGCTCGTCAGTCATAATACTCAATACTATAGTAACATCCAAATAAAAAATTCACTTTAAATCACTACTGAGAAGTGCCCTAATCACAGACACAGAGAATGTTCATCGACAGACTCCCTTTTCTATGCATTTATAACAAGAAAGAACAAATAAAAAATAAACCTGTTAATGCGGTCGATAAATTCGCGAATAAATCATCGCGCGATAATCTCGTGAAAATAAACAATAAGACGCGAAACCGTAAATAATCGGAATATTAATACGAAACGTGCAGAGTTCCTCGCGTTGTTTTTTTGTTTTTTTTTTAAATATCCGCGAATAAAAATTCGGCAGCGCGGCGAGATAAAAGTAAGCGACTATATACACGGTTAAAGTGTGATTCGTTAAAGCATTGCGCGTTACGGAAAATTGATGGGAAGTTTCTCCCCCGAAGCGTTCGGGCACAAAGTTTTCCATGGAAAATTTTGAAGGACTATTGTTTGCTGCACACTCTAAAATGAAGCTGATCGGTGCATAAAGGGCGCTTTGCCACGGTAAATGGAGGAGAGGGAAAGAGAGTGAGAGAATGAGAGAGAGAGAGAGAGTGCTGACACGAAAACAATTACAAGAGCGCTTTGGAAAAAACCATTTATCACGGTGGGGGGAGGGTACACCGCGCCCCGGACCTTTATCTACGGTAATCAATCAATGTTCTATTTAATAGAAAACCGGCGGGACGCTTAATTCGCGTTTGGTACTCCGTTTTGGTGTCGCGCGGGCCGCGGCGGACGCCGTTAGAAAACTTCGAGGTGATCGAGGAGCTCGTCGAGATGCTAGAGACATTAAAACGACCGGCTCATCTCTCTCTCTCTCGAGGTGGAGGATGGCTCTATTGGATAATTAAAAATCCGTCGATGCGAACGCTATATATAGCGTAATCTCGTAAATCGCGACGGCGCTATTAAACGCGGCTGGTAATGCGTGTTTAATGATCCTTTGTATACCGCTTCGTTAAAGAGCCTGTGTCTCGTTACAGACGCCTCTCGCGATTCAGAAATTTATAATAAAGGGAGCCGTAAACTCTACGAATTAAAAGTGCAATCTCCGATATATGGCGCATCAGCTATGGATTTACGACAAGACTGTGTTAGAGGCTGCTATAATTCCGTGATATGAGGATGATATGGTGGAGCTATGGAAATAATTAAATTCTGTTTTCAAGACTTCTAAATTGTTTTTAGGAGCTCTAGATTGTTTTTGAGGTCTGTAAATTATTTATGAGACCTGTAAATTATTTATGAAATCTATAAATTATTTCTGAAATCTATGAATTTTTTTTAAGATTTGTTATTTATTATATAAATTATTATTAAGGTCTCTAAATCATTTCTAACGTCTCTAAATTATTTCTAAGACTTCTATATTATTTTTAAGATCTCCACATAATAATTAAGGCATCTAAATTATTTTTAAGGTCTCTAAGTAATTATTAAGGTCTCTAAACTATTTTTAAAAATCTCCAGAATATTTTAAAAGACTTCTGAATTATTTCTCAAATCTCTAAATAGCTATTATGGTCCCTAAACTATTTTTAACATCTCTAGACTAATTTAAAATACTTTTAAATTTATTCTGAAATCCATAAATTATTTTCAAGTATTTTAAAACCATCACAGAAATTCATTTCTAACCTCCAAGATGAGGACACATGCGTATGAGGATACGCAAAAAGAAGTCAAAATAGAACCGAATAAATCTAAATTCCACGTTAGAATCAGCGAAATACATTAATAAGCAAAATTATTCGTACATTAGATCAAGGTTTTCGCAGTTCGGCCGCCGAAGTACTATCTCCCGCGGCGTCGGCCGAAGTTTCGCAGCGTGTTCACGATGTTTGAGACGTTAAACTCCCATCAAGGGAACGGAAAGCACGGAATGGTCAGTAAGTGACTTTCGCAGAAATCGTTCCGTGCAATCTTTTTCTCTTCTCTCTCTCTTTCTCCGCGCTGTGCTCTCGCCCCCGTCGCCGTGCTCGCGCGAACGACGAAGCATAAAAGTTCTTTAACCAGCCGGCGTAAGCAACGAAACAAAATCAAAAAAAAGAGCGAGCACCGTGTAACTCGTGTAAATAATTTCCACGGTGTTCCATCTGCAAACGAACGCAATTTTTCTTCGTCAGTGTCCGTGACTCTGTTTATTACAATTATAATGTGCCTTTGACAAATTTAATAATTAAATGTTAGGTTAATAATTTTGATACACTTTCATTTAAATTTTAAGAATTTTATTTAAATCGTTAGGAATTAAAAGGACGATTTTAATTGACAGATATATTTAATTTATTTATGACGATTACATGATATGTTGATAATTGATAACATTGATATTTTAAATTGTGTATATTATACATAATCTATTGATATTTGACAATTCTAATTATGAAATTTAAATCAGAAATATTCTATTAAATTATTCTATTCTAATAATAATAATTTAGGAACACTATACATTTTGTTTAAATATCTTCGCACAATTTTAAATTTTTATAATAATTTTATATAGATAAATTTTTATATAAATTAATTTTTTACAGATTCTACAAACATTTTTAGTTGTCACAAATGTTCAATTAGACTATATCAAATTCACGCGTATCCGTGTCGCGTTAATCCCCCATAAGAATCTCCTCTCACCAAATTCTCCGTCCCCATACGAAACGCTCGGATTATGCCACACGAGCCCGGCTTGTCTCGATAACAGCGTCAACTGCCGTTCGCAGTAAAACCATGGAACTGATTGAAATTCGCGTGGGTGTACGACGAAATCGTATAAAGGAAAAGTATCGCTGCTACGAGAGTCACTAGAAACGTTTATGGGGCGGCGCGTCCCCCCCACCGGTGTATCCGGCAGCTATTCCGAAGTCTTTGAATGATCTCGGGATGGGAACGATAGTCGAAACAATGAGGGCTCGAATCGCGACGAGAGGAGAGCGACCGGGACGCGCGAGCGCCAGGTAGGAAAAGTTGAAATTCCCTCGGATCCGACACGGAACTTCCCACGGGTTTCGTGTATGTTGCTATCGTCGCTGATCGAACTTTCGAGAGAAGGAGCGCTACCACCATTTGAAGCGGTCGTCGTCGGAAAGAAAACTGGGGAATTGTACGATACACGGGAGAGTGGAGCGTTTCCACGGTGGCTTGATTGAACCGCTGAATTTACTTTTGCGGAATACACGCGACAAGTACGTTCACAGCGATTGGAAAATGAGTCGCGCGTTATGGCGGATATTAGTGCGGCGAGTGGTTTGGAAGTGGGGAGAGATGGGAATGAACGTTTGCGGGAAGATAAGTCAGAGATGAGATTGGAGGGGTGGGGGTTGATGATATGAGTGCTGTGAGGATAGGATGATGAGATGATACCATGATATTATAACGTTATGGTACAATGATACAATAATGCAAGAATCTAGTAAAAGAACAATGCAAGAATACAATACTATATTATACAGTATTATAATATACAATACTATACTATACAGTAGTATACTATATAATACTATACAATACAATACTATACTGTGCATTACTATACTATACAATACTATACTATACAATACTACAATATACAATACGTATACGTTAGAATACCAAAATATACAATACCACACTATACTCTGTTGTATAATATACAATACTACACTATATTATACTGTGTAGTACAAGATACAATACTATACTATACTGTGTAGTACAAGATACAATACCACACTATACTGTGTAGTACAAGATACAATACCACACTATACTGTGTAGTACAATAGACAATACTACACTATACTGTGCAGTACAATACTTGTACTAACAATAGTACAAAAGAATTAATTTCCACCGCAAGAATGGATCATAATGAATTTCTTTTATTATTCTATACGGTTATTAATAATTACAGATACTACAGCAAATTTTAGTGAAATAATAAATGACTAGAGAGAAGAGTCGGATAAAAATAGTTCGTCATAGAGAACGTGTTAAGTAACAAACGAGGGAGAGAGGAGCCGCGACGAAAAATTCGTCGTTCGACGCCCGAATAAAATAGATCGCCGGAGATCATCCCCCACCCCCGGTCTGATTAGTTCGCGCAATCGAGGTCGAACCGGGGCACGATTAAGCTACGCGCTCCGAATTATTCGGGCGAATCGAGGATCGACGGGGGGTACGTTACGGATATAATCGGGGCCACGGTCGTTTCTTTCCGCGGGGGAATATCCTCGCTTGCGACGCGACGCGGCGCGATATCGGCTCCTCGCGCGCGCGCGCGCGTGCGATTTTACACGGGAACCTACATTTATGTTATTTGGTCAATCGGAAGGGCAAAGCGCGCGCCCGATGCTTTGGAAGTACCGTTCACCCCACCCGCCCGCAATAATGCGAGGATCCGCAGGAATCCGGTGTCGTTCGGTTTTATACGCGGCACGCTGCGGACATCGTTACCGTTCGATTTGCTTGCTACGGAGACCGCGCAGTTTCGTACTAGTACGAAACGGTTCAACTCTTTCTCTTTCTCTTTCTCTGTTTCGGTGTCGCGGAACGCGCGTCAGCATGTCCTTGATTTTCCGGATAATCGCGCCCGCAACGAACGTTTCCGGTATCGGCGACGTTCTACCGTAAGGATTACCGTATTGTTCGGATTGTCGGTCGTCACGGTGACCCATTATATAATGCCATTTATCGAGAGATTACATCTTCAAATTCCGGATTACGTGCTCGCGTTACAGACGGACCTCGAGGGATACAGTGTTTACAGCGGACGTGGGGAAGAGATAAGAGTCTTCTTTAGGAAATTCTATGGTATCGCGGCGTATACAGGTGAATTTTGCTAACATCGTAGTTAAAGTAACAAATGATTTTTTTTAGATAGTGTATGGTATTTTATTTGTTAATTATGTAATAAGCAGTTCTCGTGGAAGTATATTAGTTCATAGTTACTAGTCCAATATTTTATTAAATATTTTATAGTAAAATTTATATTGCTATGATACAATAATAAAATGATACGATGATATAACAATACAGTAATAGAATAATTTAATATTAAAACTTATATTAATATAATAAATTACTATAAACTAAATTATACAATAAATCACTATAATTATCAAATATATATACATAACCAATAAATTCATATAATTACCAAATATATATAAAACATTGCATTGTCAACGGCTGTCGTTTACTCGAACAAAAGGTAACAACCAGATCCAAAAACTGAACGACAGGTGTCACGGCCCCTCTTGCGGCTCTCTATCAGTCGATACAAGCCCGATTACAGGGAACAATGGCGCGAGGAGGTTCCCCCCTCCCTACCAAAATTGATTAAATAGGTCCCCGTTACTCGGAAACGGGGCAAATGACATTAAAGGCGACGCGCCATATCTCGAATACCGGCGATGCTAATTAGCGATACACTAACTCCGTTGTAGAAATCTTGTTTGGACTTTAGCGGTGCAGAAGGGGGAGGGGGGGCGCCGGGTTCATGGTACACTTTCAAAACCGATTTAGCAACTGCGGTTTAATAACCATTCTACGGCTTAGCTTAACGAAGTGCTCGCAATTAATTACTCGTTCCTATTGCGAATATAACGAATCGTTGGCGGAGTCGTGGAAATCGTGAATGGGGGTTTGTGGAGAGGATATGGGACAATGGAGATTGTATGGCACCATGGAAATTATGTGGCACCATGGCTGACGAAAAATTGGTTTTAGTGTAATGGATGTAATGCCAGTTTTTTATTTTAATTTTCATTGTTTTAATTTTTTATTTTTGTCTCTCTATTTGTGGACGCTTTACATAAATATACAAATGTTATTATTAATTGTTATGTATGTATTTATATTCTTATATAAGTATTTTTATATAATATTGCCGGTCATTTGTTGACGGCCAATGAACGCGGCTCTTGCCGGTCATTGTTGACGACCGTCAATTATAGTACCATATTCAAGTAATTTACTTAATAAAATTGTAAGTTAAATATTTTCAATAGCCGAGCGTGTTATTCGAACCAGCGCCAATAAAATAACAGCAGCATTCGAAACAATGAGCTATCGAATTAAAAACGAGACGCTGCGTCTGTCCGACGGTAAAATCGTCGCGCAGTTGAACACGTAACTCGATAATTTCCCCGGCAGCCGCAAATAATACCGGCAACCGTTGGGTCGAGCCAGGTGCGCCATTATTCATCCGTTCTTCTTCCTGCGAACGTAACGCGGCCTCGTAAATCTGCGCTCAGGTAAGGGAACGAAGACAAAGTTGCCAGCAGGAGTCGCGGTTTCTCAAACAGCGCGACGCGACCGGGCTTGCATTCGTTGCGGAATCCTCTGCCGGGCTACCGATATGCAGTGCGATATTCCGACAGCCTTACCCTTAAGGGACGCGGCGTGGCCACTAGAGGACGTCGATGCGTTCATTCGTCAGACGACGCGTCGAATTTGCGGAAAATCTCGCAGAGAATTCGTGGAAATTTTGTGCAAATTTTTGACATCGTACGGAAAAATCGCGTCTTTTCGAAAATTGCACGATAATATATATTAATCGCGTTGATATCTTAATTTTATTATAAGAAATGTTTCAGTTGTAAATTTAATTATTTCTCATTTTAGACTTTATGAAATAATTTATAAAAATTCAGATTTGCATAAGAAAGAATAACAATTTCGTTAATTGCGATCAAATCTGTTCTACACTACCCTTACAGTGAATTTTCCACTTTTCATACTGTTTATGACAAAAATGAAAAAAATCCTCTATTTGTTAAGTTGCATTTTTAGTTCTTCTTATTTCCTTAATTATTCAACTCATTTTAATTTTATTAGCAATATACTTAGCATTTTACTAAATTTCTAGCAGAGGTTTTTTACCAATTTATTATAAGAAATTATATTATATATTATATATATTATATAATAATTATATTTTAATAAATAGTCTCCGAACTATGTACACTAACTCCATGTAACTCAAAACTAACTACTAACCCGCCAATAAAAAATAATAACAATAATAAATATTTTATTATTTTAGCATTAACAATGCAAAAATAACAATCAATTTGTCGGGTGAATATTCTGCAGATTAATTTGAAATTGACGAACTCAATGTTACAGTTCACGCACGAATGATACTTTCGCATTAAGTTGAACGTTTCGTGGTACGTCGCGTTTGATTCGTTGCTTTTACCGGCGAAGAACCCGAAAACTCCGGCTCGAGATCAAAGGAAGCACGTATCCATTATGGATATTTCAATGAAAATATGTCGATCTAAGGAAACGTCTGTTCCGCTCGCGAAAATCCGACTAGCAATGCGGTAATAAATCGTGGGATTTTACAATACCCCCGACAGAGAAATCGATATATCCCATAAGCGCCTTGTCTCAGCCGTGAAAAGATATATCGTCGAACGATTGCCAAAACTATCCGGCTTTTTCCATTTAAAACGGGGCATTTCCGCGCCCACTGTCAACGCTGCTCTCGCGCCGTTTCGAAACGCCCCGTTCGCTTAGACAATACCGTTCGCGACATGTTTCACAAATTTCGTGTATCGCGTTCGAAACAATTTTTGCATCGCACACATTTCCTTCGCGTTTCCTCCATCATTATTAATTTCTCCTATTAAAATTTTTATAAATAACCGTATTAGTAAATCTCACGTAATATAAAATATTTTAAGGTAAAATAAAAATAGGAAGTAGTTAAATAAATAATTGAAATCATATATAATATCGGTGAAATTGTTTGAAATATACGCGCGTTTTAAACATTACATTGAATTGTTTAGAGAATATTAAATAAAAATATTCACGTCCATAAATTGTTTTAAATAAACAATTTAAATTACATACAATATTGATAAAATTTTTTGAAATATGCGTGCGTTTTAAATATTGCACTGAGTTTTTTAAAGAATAATAAATAAAAATATTCACGTCCTTAAATTGTTGAGTAAAAATACTGCTGAACCATAAATACTTTTTTAACGATCGTGCAAAGGAGCTGTTAGTGGAAGTTGCATTTTTAGCGAATTGAATAAAACTTTCTCAACGAGAGCGTCCTGTAATTGCTCGATTTAGCCGTGTTTATGTTTCGTTGCTTTCGGGGAAAGAGTTGCTAGTTGAAAGTATTTTTCGCGATTAGCATTCGCTGCGTTCAGAGTCGCGCCAGATACCTGTCACGTATATATATCGAGACTTAATCTCCTTGAACAATAAGTTTCGGAAACTGTAGCAGAGGCTTAAAGGGCTCGCAAGTTTTTAATCTGATCTCGCTGCTAAGCGGCGACTTATTGGCAGCGCGGGGGAAATAGTTTAAATGTTTAATTGTCGAGTCGAATGTTTTCGTTAGTGTATAATTTTGAGGTTATGTCAAGGTATCTATGATATAATAAATATAATAATGAAATATTATTATTGACGAATAATTTTAAGGTTATGTCAAGGTATATATGATATAATAAATGTAATCATAAAATATTATTATTATACAAAAATTCAGACATTTAATAAATTAATAACTTAGTGTATAAAATATCAAGAATCACAATTTTAAACGAAATGTAAATTCAAAACGAAAATCAAACTATAAAACATCTTCCAATAGAAGATTCTCTAATTACCAACATCTGAACTTAAAACTGCAAGAACTCCACAATTTCGCCACGAATTAATTGAACTGGAAAATTATATAAAAATTTCAACTTACCGTCTGCAACAAATCAAAAGAAACCGGTCGCATTTCACTGTCGCGATTCACTAAATCGGCCCAAAAGAAAACAGAATCTGTTCAGCATCAGCATCAGTTCCACTAATCATTAAAAAAGGATCAATAAATCCCGATTGGTTCTAACATAATCTCTCTTTGCTAAATGCGACTGAAAGAAAGGCGACGGCGCATATCGCGAAGATCCGCGTCTCTTCCGCCGTAAGACTCGCTCGGAACTCAATGCTCCCCCCGAACCAAGCTCGGTAAACGTCGTAGATCGACGCTGAGAAACCGTCGCCTAATTTTTCCCGTGGCTCGCCGACTCCGCTCCGTCGATCGCGTCGATTCCCGCGCTTCGAAACGCGAGCGGGGCGCCGGGGCGGGGAGGGGAGGAGGGAGGAGACAGAAATTCGAGCTGATTGAAGCGAGGCACGCGGTAATCGTCGGTGATTGAAAACTGTTCGAGTTAAAAAGGGCTGGGGAGCGGGGGGGAGAGGTAAGTGGGACGTCTAGACGATGGCAGTCGGACGAGAAATGCGCCAGAAAAAAAGGGGGTCGTTCGATGGACGACGAACGGCGCGCGGCCTCCATCCCTCCGCCAAGCCCCCGTTCGCTCCAAGGCGGGACAAGCGGAGGAGGAACGAGTCGGAAAGGAAACCAGGTTGGTACGCGGCAATCCGAGACGGCGAGATTACTCGGGACGACGATTTTGAGACGGCTGTCGCTGAAACGCCGGCAACTTGCGCGTCAAAGTACTTCGCTGCACGCATACGCGTTCAACCACTGTGCACGCGTACGCGCAACCCTTGCACAAGTGCGTACGTAGCTTGGGACTTTTGTCTAACATCCGGCGTGCGATTTAGATTGAAATTACTTGCCCTGCCGAGAGAACGCGCACTTTATCGCTTAACTTTACAACAGCACGATCACAACAACACGATCTTCGAGCGATCCGCGGCATTTGCGTGCGCGGACTCGTCGCGACGCCGTGGAGATGGCGAAAGATTCGTATCGAGTGAGGGAAACTTTTCCACGAGTGCCGCCGCGTGGCTCTCCGCTCGAACTTGAACTTTTAATTGAACGAATTAGTGCGCACGGCCGATGCGAAGAAAACATTGCCGGAAAGTGCCATTAAACTTCCGGCGCGCCCCGGTAATTTTCCTCGTCGCAGAGTCCTCGTCGAACGCGCTTCAGTTGGTAATCGTCGAGATCCGCGTTCCGGTTCGAAGCAGTTGCGGGAATCTTAATATGATCGACGAATTAAAAAATATGGTGGAATCTTGATGACGTTAGGGAGGTAAATCGAGACGTTTCTTAATATTTGAATGAGTTGAAAGAAGATTTGCAAGGTTTGCAAGATTTACAACTTCGATATAGAATTGAAGATGGAAACGTAAATAAGACGTTCGTAAGACGTTCGTAAGACGTTCATAAGACATTCACAAGACGTTCATAAGATGTCATTTAGACGTCAAGAGAACGTTCTAGAGACGTCTAAAAGACATAAGTCGCTTCTAACATCAAAAGGATCCAAGGATATTGTTAAATTATTTTCAATTTATTAAAACTATTAAAAATACCCTCTTATCTGTCTCCCATTTCTTGCAATCAATAATATAATATTAATAATATATATAACCTAGACAATTTTTATTTCATACAGGCTCCATAATTCTAATTATTAATATAACTTCTTATACCTCGACATAACCTCAACAATGCGCGCCGAACGTTCCCGCATATCTGGAACAATCGCGTTCCCCCGGCGTCCTAACGGCAAGATAGATTATCCCAGTCTACAATAATCGTCCCGCAGCTCGAGCAGCAACGTAAGTACTAGGATAGCGATCGCGTTCGTAAACGCGGGAAGCCGACAGATAGAGTAGATCGAATCGATCACTTGGAAATGACGGGAGGAGTACTCGATCGCGGTGCAGCAACGCGCCCGGTAACTTCGACCGCGCGGAAACAATCGACTCGCGGAAGGAAGCTTGTGCGTTACATTTCCTGCGACCAGAGGGAGAGAGAGAGAATCCCAACCACCCGGTTGTCTATCTATAGACATTACGACAGTTCTGCCGGGCTCTGTAGAACTTGCGGTAATGGCACGAAATTAAACTATCGCTGTAGATCCACGAAGGACACGGTTGCCGCCCAGAAATCAAGGACTTTTGGAACGCGGCTGTCTTCGTTTTCCCGCGAGATAATTGCTTGGAAAAACTCTGACGGTTGAGAGGCGTTGTTTTAGGGAATAGATGGATAGTTTTTATGAGTATTGATTATAATAATAATAGTATCGGTAATAATAATAATCGCAATAATCGGTAACAATAATAATCGTATCGATTATTATTTGCACAATTTTTAGAGTAATTTACACGTGCTTGTAAATTAACGAAGTGGTTTGTATACTTCAATTGATGGACGTAGTTTTCAAAATTATTGTTAATTGTTATCCGTAGAATCTTTTAAATCATTCTCAATTTTTTAACTTTCTGAAGACGTTAATTCAAGAATAATTTTTTACTGTAATCATGTCAGTCACTGTATGCACAATTTTAGGGTAATTAACAATTTCTTACTGAATATTTTATATTTAATTATTTATTCCTAGTAATATCCATCACGAGCCTGACTCGTCAAAGTACAGTAACTGGTTACTCATCTCGTCCTTCTAATCCGCAGATTCTTCGAATCTGTTTCACCAGCGGGGCAATTAAATCGCCGGATGAAATTCACCGGTGATCATTGTCGCGAATCCGGCGGTGGTTCAACAAACGGACTGCTCGCGTCTCCGCTGAATGGTTGATTAAAGCCAGAGGCGCAATTATCTTTGATAGCGCGGAGGAATATACGCGGCATTGTCCTGAGATCACCTGTGATTAAATTCACCGGAACGCCGACACCCGGCCGTTGTATTTAGTCCCACGGACCTAATCACTGTCCAGGAGAGAGTGAGAGAGAGAGAGAGAGAGAGAGAGAGGGAGAGAGAGAGAGAGAGAGAGAGAGAGAGAGCGTGTCGAGAGTGTGATAATGGCCTCTCGCATTTGAAACACCGTTCTCCCCCCTTGCCGTTGCCGGGAGTTGAACCCGTGAGAGGGACTGGGGGGAGGGGGGTTGTTCCCGCAACAGAGAACGTTCTCGAACGGACAGCCTCAAAAAGTTTCGTCGCCGATGAAATTTTACGTGGATATACGCCTCTCCGGTCGCTGGACGTATCGCTTTGTTATTCTAATCGTTAGTTAAGAATTCGTTGTCGGTTTTGTTAGCTCGTCGAGCGGCTATAGTCGGCCACGGATGTTAATCCGTGTCGCTCGATTGCCAAAGTTCACGATCGATGAGGCTCGACCTGTGTTTCGCTAACGCTGTTTTACTTTGCTCGGGTGGATCCTTTGCGCGAGACAATGTTTCTGCGTTTGTACAGCGAGGTGTTTGTTAATAGAAAATGTGTTTTAATGGAGTATAATTAATTGGGGAAAAGGAGCGGTTCGAGGTTAATTGTTGAATTTAAAATGGACGAAGGATGTGAGATGTGTTTTAATGTGATTCGAAGTGACAGGTTTAAATTTAATATTTAAATAAATATGTTCAATGTTTAAGGAAACGAATGCAATTTTTATGGTTGATCGTCTGAAGGATGTTATAATGGTACAATAATCAAATAATTAAATATGATAATACAATAATTAAATAAGTAAATATAACGGCATAATAATTGAATAAATAAATATAATAGCATAATAACACAATATTTGAGTAATTAAATCTATCAGTACAATAACACAATAACTAAACACTTAAATATACTAGTACAGTAACACAATAACCGAAAAATTAAATATAGCAATATAGCAATTATCATACTAATAACAATCTCGTACTCGCAGAAAATGAATCGAGCCGGCAAAGTTCTGAAAAAAGTATCTCGCAAACGACGCTCGGATATTTCTTCCATGGAAACCGCGGCGCTCCGTGTCCGGCGATGATATAACGACAATTAAAAGCAATAATCGCTTACGATAATAGTAGGGCATTAATTATCTTGCCAAATTGCAGCTCGAAGTATTAATTGTGAGGTATTCGTTACGCGGCCATTAAAATCGGGGAGGACCGTAATTTTCTCATAAATTTATATCGCAATGAAGCCGGGGCGACCGGTGGACGAAGTTCAACTGCTCGTTATCAGAAATATCCTAGATTGGATACTTTAATGCCATGGATAATATCTGCAACTATTAGGGTGTCCCATAAGGTGCTCTCTTGTTTTTTTAATGCGAAAGTGATAGACGTTATTTATTGTTTAAGGTTGATTTATCGATATATGAATTTCTAACCTAAAAACTTATTGATAGATACACTACTATTAAACATAATAATATTTATATATTAATATGCAAAATAATACTAAAATATCGATGACAAGAATATCAAATGGAACAGAACGCGATCCTTTAACTTTGTTAATAATACTATGTATTAACAATAATCCTTATATTAAAATATTATCCATATATTATTAAATAAATCTATATTAATAAATATAATAATAAATCTATAATATTAAAATAATATCCTTATATTAAAAAGACCACTAATTTACGAGTATCTAATATTATTAATAAATAACGAAACGCCCTAATATTAATCGTCGCGGCGATGGAAAAATAATTTACAGACGATGTTTGTGCGCTACACACACGTTTATTATAATCTCGCCGCGCGTTTGCCATCTTTCGAATAAAGGCGCGCGTAAACATGGTAATAAGAGGAAAAGTGGAGCGTTGCATAAAATAAAGAGCGCACTTTGATGCACGTAGCACGGGAAAACTCGTACGAAGAAAAGTCCGTGGGCGTGCGCGCGCGCGCAGCGAGGTACCAAGCCGCCGCCGCCGCCGTCGCCGCGCAAATAGAACTAAAACCCGACGTATCGCGCACAAATATCAACGCGGAATCCTCTACACTGTGTTGCCCGGGAGAAGACATGAACCGGAACTCCGCGACTCCTCTAACAACATCATCGTGCAACATATATCCCGCAGCTGACCCACATGCCAAGACACAGGAAAGGATTACCCCTGTTCCAGTTATATCTCGACATTAAAATTTCACTTCGCGCAACCTTAAATTCTGAATAAACCACTCGTCGCGTTCTGGGAACGTTTGTATCAACCCTTCGCGCTCGGAGCCGTTTTAACTGTAAATTTGCAATAATTTTGTCTGGTTCGTTGCATTTCCATTCTATTTAACAAAATCAATTTTTATGCAGAGAAAATTGATTCTTGTGACTCTTAACAACAGCTTTACTACTTGACAATTTTTTAAATAATAAACCTTATTGTTGCAAAAGTTATTTTGGAATGAAATGGAATAATTTTAATGATGCCTTAGAGTCATCGCTCGAGTGGAAAGGGTTAACTCTCGGCGGAACGAGGATGTCTCTTGGAAAATATTTTCATCGCGGAACCGGCTACATTTGGAATCGAGAGAAATTAGCTCGGGAAACCTCAAATATTACGTAAAATTACAGTACTTCGTTCGGTTAAATGAATATTTTAATGCGGTGTTTCATGTGGCATTGCTTGTTCAATATTCGTACGCCGTGGAAATTGTGTTTAAATTAAAAAATTATCATATTTACAATTTTATTGGATCTCTCCACATTTGCTTGGCCAAGTGTTAAATAATGAGAAGAATAAACTTTTGTTATTTACGTAATTGGATTATATGATATTTATTTAAGCAAATAACCTCTATGAAGTGTATTTATTAAAGCGTTAAAATAATTAAAGAAATGTTCGCTTAATAATATATAATTTTTATCATTTTGTTAAATAACAACATCGCTGTAATTTCAACGTTGTAATGGTTAAAGATATTGATAAAAATGTTAAAGGTTTGCACAAGTATATAATTTCTAAACGGTGTGTGGAATTTCGCTAAGCGAGCATTTTGTGGAAACAATCGACAGAAAAATTCTCTGTTCGAATTTTTATCGAGATAATCGAACGGCTTTGGGATAGGATCGTCGTCGCGGAAAAATTCAATCCTGTTGAAAGGTTCGGTCCGCCGCTATTTGTCTCCGATTCGCGCGGAGCGGGATCCCGAAATAAATCCGATGGTTCACGGAAAATTTTGTGGACGGGCCATCGGCTACGGGTAAACAGTCATTAAATTTCCGTGTAACCCTGTGATTTACGTGAACGGCGTATCGGAATAATTAACACCCGGCGTGTTTCGCGTGTTTCCGCGAACTACGTCGGCTGCCGTTCGGGTTTCGCCGTCGACGAGCTATACGCGGATTCGCCTTTTTTGCGAATCGTTTGCTCAACTCTGTGTTGTCACAAAATTGTAGGATTCTTTCTGTAGTACGCGGAGAGCGACGGAACTATTTTTAAAGAAAAGTTAAAAGTTTGAACAATCGTAGAAAAATAAGAAGGAAGGGTGTCGAGTTGGTTGAAGCTGCGAAAATATTTGTTGAAGATCGTTTTTTCTTTGCTGCGGGATTTTCCGCAATTTCTAGCTTCGTTGTTTCTTATTTGTTGAACAATTTGAGAAACGGTGTTGAAATATGTATTAACTAACTATTTGTATAGACAATTGGTTGTATAAATAATTATTTGTACAATTTTATATCTAAATTAAATAATTATGTAATTATGTACTTAGCTAATTAAAGAAATAGAAATCTGCTACAGGATGTGCTAAATTAAATGACAAATTTTGAATTTAAATGAGAAATTTTCCATTTAAATGACAAATTTTCAATTTCAATAACAAATTTTCAATTTCAATAACAAATTTTCAATTTCAATAACAAATATTCAATTTCAATAACAAATTTTCAATTTCAATAACAAATTTTCAATTCAATGTAAATTTTCAATTCAATTTACAGGAAAATTAAAAAAACTAGCGAGGCATTTTGGAGGAACGCAAATAAACGAGGCGAAGGATCGATCGCTCAGAAAAGAGTGTGATTAAGTTCGTCCAGTCGCTATAGCTTTGTTAGCGCCGTTGCAGAGCGGGGGATGAACCGCGCGGAGCGAAGGTAAAGCATTAGGGATGTGCGGGTAGGCCGATACGCCGGATACCGGTGGTTCAACTTGGATTGGCTCCGGGACCCGGCTGGCAAAAATCGGACGAGATCGGCTCGGGATTTCGACAGTAGGTATCGTGCTACATGCCGGCGCTTTGAATCCGGGCAGCGTCACGTTATACGCGGGTATCGGTTGAAAGTCTCGAATTACTGTGTCAGTTGGTGGAAATTGTGACACGCTTGTCAAAATCTTATATCCTTGTACACACCACCGTTCGCTTAGAAAAAAAACAATTTTTATTTTTATCACGTTCGCGCTATAAGGACTCCATTGAAACGCTTTTGGGAACGATTGTTTAAACAAATTACGAAACGAGCAATCGCTAAAAAACTCGCTAGAGATTGCTAAAGATCTTGTTAATTAATAATAGTCTACCGAATAAATATAAAATGTCGTACAGTATGACTGAATGACTTATATAAAAATATTATAAAATACACTAAGTTGCTTCAAATGGAAAAGCTATAGTTCAAAGAGCCAACTTTAAATTTCGAATTAAAATAGCTCCGACTGCAAAGGGTTACAATATTAATACTAAAATCTCATTCACAAAAATTATATTAAATAATAAAAAATATAAACAAACTCCAAGTTACAAGGTCCAATCTCGCAAGAGTTATAACCATCAGAAATCATTGATACATACTACTGAACGCACAGCTTCGCAACAACCTTTCTCCATCGACGATCGGACACCATTAAAACTAAAAAACCACCCCAAAGAATAATCCCACGGATCGTTTGAGTCGCGTGCAAGCGGAACAATCGCTTATGAAAATTCATCGATCGCGATCGATTCGGCGAACCGCGTTATTTATCAAGTTTTTCCTATGTCACGGAGAAAAAAAAAACAAAGACCCGTCGAATCGTTAACGAGCTGGTTGATTATCGGCTACGAAATTCCCTCTGTAATCTCGCGGATCCGCGGGCCCGATAAAAACCCCTCGAACTACGTGCAAGTATGTTAATTAAAGCGTTTCACGGTGCGTTTCACCGTGCGCGTATTAAATCTCCGTTCCGCCTTGATTGACAGTTTTACGAACTCTGCCCGATCGTTCGGACACCGTACACCATCGCGCGAGCACCGTTCTCGAAACGGCGTGTATACAGTCGGTCCAATAAGTATTCGTACCCTCGTTGCTTATAAGAGAAATCTCTTAAAATCAAGGGATGCAATTTCGCGATAAACTTTTTATCATCTTATTTAATATTTTTGGATGCGACGGAAGAGGAACAGCTTGGAGAAAGCCTGATACAGAACTAGAATTAAAAAATACTAGAAAATTAATATAAAGTAAAAAAGCTACTCTAATATTTTTTGACAAAAACTATAGCAATACTTTTGTGGACTGTTATCACGTACCACGAGGAGTAAAATCAATTTTATTTTTGTTATTAGTTAATCAACATAAACATGTATAAATAAAATTTATACATGTGTTCATTCGTAATGAAAAGTTTATTGCAAAATCTTACATACGTCCCTTGATTTTAAGAGATTTCTGTTATAAGCAACGAATTCTGTTATAAGTACGAATACTTGTGGAACTGACTGTATTAATTAATACCGGGCCGGGGCATCCTCGCGAATGATCCCGGCCCGCCTCCAGCAGTCATTATAGAGTATTCCCTGATTTCGCTCGCGCCGGTGTATTAATAATGGATTTGCCTAGATTACAACAACAGAACGGCGCCATTGTGTTTACGGAAGATAACGCGGGCCGCGCGCCGCGCGGAAATTTATTCCGCGGATTTTCAAATCATTAAAGCCGCGCGCCGGTAATAGCGAACGAGTGTTCCGAAAACGAGATAAGTGGGGGTAGCACAGAGAGAGAGTGAAAGAGCGAGAGAAAGAGAGAGGGAGGGGCATTGGTATCGCGTCAAATTTGCAATCGCATAATCACGGAGAATTTCCAGGATCGAGTGAAATTTCAACGAAATTAGAGACCCTTCCAGGCATCGTTGAAATAATTAATCAAATTGAAATCTCTCTCTCTACCTCTCGAACTTTTCATTTCGTATTATTATTCGTTCAATACCTTGTTCAGGGAATTGTCAAAAATTCCACGTGTATGCAGAGAGAACCTTCAGGAGCTGCAGAATAATTAATTGTAATACGGAGAAGCGTGCTTCACGATCGCCAATTTTGCGTGAAATTGTTATTCCTTTATTTTCGTTTCGCGAACATTTTTGTATAAATTTTAGCCGTCTGTAATTATTAATGTTTTGCGATCGTTTTGTAATATGCGTGATTAAGGCGGAAATTGTCTGTTTGTAAATTATTAACCCTTCACTTACTGTCGCTAAAGGTATTTAATTATTCATTCTTATTTCTTTTATTTTTGTATAACAAATATAGATAATATAATATAATTATACTCTAGTATACTATACTATAAACTTCAAAAAATATATACATATATAACATAATAATTTTTTTAAACCTCAAGCAAAAATAAAATAATTAAATAACAAAGCTTCCTTTTCCGAAAATACGAAAATCTTAAAAAAAGTAAGCAAGGGGTTAATTAACTAACAAGACAGGAATCGTTCACTTAGGGATCCAGTTTGCCCACATGGTTTCGTAGCACGTATCACGGCAGATTGTAACAATCGTAACGATCAAGATTGCAACAATCGTATTTAGCTGTCCTTAACGACTGTTCTTCTACGCGGTGGTCACAAAAGGCTTAATCTGACGCGTTTATCGCTGTCAGTCTAGTGTAATCTGCGTTCCGAATAAATTTCGCAGGTGGCCATCAATATGCCCGCAGTGGTACCAGCGCCGAAGACACTGACAAATGATCGTTGATACGAAAGATCGACGATGATGGTGTCAATCAACGTCAGGTCCGCTTATTACACGGTGCCAACGACAATAGGGTTTTGTCATGTACGAATGAACGCCGAAACACGACTCTGTTCTAATACGTCAATCCGATCTTATCTTTAACCAGCGATTGGCATCTTACCGCCTTCTAAATCGCTGCGCGCTGTCCAATAGCGTTGCAAACTAAATATTTTAGTTACTTTAATA
>NC_135781.1:31196588-31215509 GCF_028453695.1 Augochlora pura
ACTATACGTTGCTGCAATTCGCGTGTTGCACTATACGTTGCTGCAATTCGCGCGTTGCACTATGCGTTGCTGCAATTCGCGTGATGCACCATGCGTTGCTGCAATTCGCGCGTTGCACTATACGTTGCTGCAATTCGCTTGTTGCACCATACGTTGCTGCACCGCGCGTTGCACTATACGTTGCTGCAATTCGCGCGTTGCACTATACGTTGCTGCAATTCGTGTGTTGCACTATACGTTGCTGTAATTCGCGTGCTGCACTGCACGTTGCTGCAATTCGCGCGTTGCACTATACGTTGCTGCAATTCGCGTGTTGCACCGCGCGTTGCTGCACCATTCATCGCTGCAATTCGGATGTTGCACCGTGCATTCGCGCGCCCGCGTGAAACGCGAGCCGTTCAAGGAAATAACGATCGATTTATTCGGCGCCGCCGCGGCGCGGTTTCGTTTATTCTTCCGATTGATAAGCGTCCGATATTCGGGCGGCCTGTTCAAACAAACGCTCGATATCGGGGTCATGATTTCAATTGTCCCGAAATGCGATGGTTATTTTATCCGCGAGCGGGGGAGGGGGGGATGGAGGTGAGGGTTGGCGAGCGCGAAATGCCGCCGAATATTTTAAAATGAGGCAGGGATATGCGCGCCGTGTCCGATATAATGCGAACGATAATTTTTAAATAATTCTGCCGCGTTTTATCGGCACGATAAAACGTTCTCTCGCCGTCCTCCCCTCCCCCCACGCCGTTGTTTTTCGATGGCGCGGTGATTAATGTTATCGGGTATCGAGATACGCTACTCGACGAATTATTCGTATCTTCGTCTGAGTGGCGGCGTCGCGTTGTTTATTCGCGTTTATGGAGACGGGACGCGACGATCCAGCGATTAACCCCTTGACGTACTTTAACCCCTTCACGAAACCATTTTCTTCGTACTTACCGCGATTAGGAATTTTTCAATTGGTACAATTTCTTAAAAGCGACCGTATACAATAAACACAGAAATCAGTAAAAATGGATTTATTTAAAAAAAAAATGCTTAAACGTCGAGCATTTTTTTTAATATACATCGTTGCAGACGATAAATATAAAAATCGATAAAACGAGAATTTACTTTGGAAAAATATCGACTTAAACGTCGAATATTTTGATACATCGTTGCAGACGAATAAATTCGAAAAATCGGTAAATACGATTTATTTTCGAAAATGTCTTCGACCTTCGATTATTTTCCACACACGATTGTTAGTAATAAATATAGAAGTCGATGAAATGAATTTATTTTAGAATATGCTTAAACGTCGAATATTTTGATACGTTGGTTGCAGGTGATAAATAAACAAAAATCGGTGATGAGAATTTATTTTTCCAAAAAATGTTTTTGAGCGTCAATAATTTTCGGCACGTGATTATAAATAATACATAAATCTGCTAATAACAAATTATGTTAAATATAATATTGACATAAGTTTGACATAACTTTGACATGCGAGTTTAGATAGTAAATAACCGTGCTAAAAATAATTAATGTTAAATATAACCTAGACTTTATGGTAACAATATTAAATAACATTGATTTAACCAAGTACTAAAAGGAACGTCTGTGAACTTTACCGAACATAAACGACGCTTTCGCGGGCCAACACGGCCGATCCTTTCACACCCAGAAAAACCCCCAGAAACCGTCAAACTCGGTTGATAGGTTTTCATCAACGTTCCGGGGGGTTGTTCGTTTTACAAGAATCCGGCGAAAGTTGTCCGGTGGGGAAGGAGAGGAGGGGAACTCGCTCGCAGGCCGTTCCTCTTATCTCCATTCTCCGCGTGATTTATTAGCGGGGTCCGGCTTCTTTTTTCCGGCTTCTTGCCGTTTAAGGAGCCGCGACGTAATGAGGGATCCCGACAAAGAGTCGATCGTAAACTTTCAAGACCGCGCATCAACTGCGAGAGGAACGAAATGCCCTGCAAGTACTTAGACTGGTAATCCCGGCCCGATAGGATTGGGGCGGTAAAAGAGAGAAGGAGGGGTGGGGTGGGGGAGGGTGAGGGTCGGCCCACCCTCTGCGGAGGCAAAAAGAAGCCCGCGAGCCAGACAGGGGACCGATTGATCGAACGATACCCGGTCGCCCCCCGGTCGCCCGGGGAGAGAATAAACGAGATCGCAGCTTGACGACTTAACATCCGGATGATACACCGCCGGTTACGAAATTATTGGGGCGAGTTCAGCGCGCGATTAACCCTTTGCGCTCGGGGACGGTGTAATGGCTTGCTCGAGCAAAGATATCGTCCGATTTTAATTCGCTTGTTTGTCAGACAGTTTCATTTTTTCTCAACTCTTTTTCTTCCTTTTACTATGCACTTCTTTTTATTATTTATTTAATTGAAATATTGCGAGGCGAAGTTCAATAATTTACACTCGATGCCGTTTTAATTGTCAGTATAAAATAACCTCTCTGACTTATGGCATTTCATACTTTGTTTGTTAGTTTTTAATTCGCTGTTTGTCAGACAGTTTCATTCTTTTTCAATTCTCTTTCTTTCCATTATTTATTTAATTGAAATATTGTGAGGCGAAGATTAACTCTCTGCACTCGAAGCCATTTTAATTGTCAGTGGAAAATAGTCTTTCTGACTTATGGCATTTCATGCGATGAAATATAATTATTTGCATATAAATGTACAGTTTATGTACAATAATAAAATTATTGACATTTTACACAAATTTTATTCTTCAGACTCTTGGAAACAATTATAATTTTTTAAATGCAAACTTTGTTAATGTAAAAATTAATTTGGAATTTTAACGGCGCCTCGGAGGCGTCACTCGTGAGAGAGAAAAGGGTTAAATCAGAATTTATGGGAACCATCGCCGCGATTGTCCCGCAATGGCGGAGAATTTCTGTTTTAAGTCGATTAAGAAGCGATCGCTGGGAAAAATATAATTGGCCTCGTGCGAACTGAACATAATTCGCAAATGGCTTTTAATACGAGACTGTACTGTGCGTAATGCGACTATCGCCGTCCACCACCAACATCCATTATCATGTTCCACGGAGAGCAATAATTACGACTCATTATTGCGCGCGGCAGATTGGGTTCTGGTGGAAAATCTCTTGGTTCATCAATATTTTAATTCGCTGCTTGTCAGTGGATTTTATTTCTCGATTAATACTATTTCTTTACTTTTCATTTGTTTTTTATTGTTCGTTTGGTCATTGTTTCATTATTCGTTCCTTTTCATTGTTTTATTAGTCATTTCTTTTTGTTATTCGTTCGTTCATTGCTTTATTAGTCTTTTGTTTTTATTATTCGTACATTTATTGTTATATTAGTCATTTTTTTTTATTATTCGCTCATTCATTGTTTTACTACTCATTTCTTTTTATTATTAATTCATATAAAAATGTGTGACATTATGCGATCCTAATAAGGCAACATTAACAATTTGTTAATATAAAACTTGTAATATAAAACTGTAGAAACACTGTATTTTAGAAAAAGTGTTTTGGATATTTTAAATATTTTGAGTAATTTTTATTTAGGATTAGTAGACTGCGCGTCTTTATGCAAAAATTTTTTAACTCGATCGTGAAACGTAGACGAATGATTCTATATGGAGTACACATCCGTTCATCTTGGAAAAGGACATTTGGCAACTTGTACCTGACAATACCATTTGCCACACCACTTGAATGCATTCCAAGAAAAACAGTATACTCGTTTCGATAGGGTCTCTTAAAAAATCGTTCCGATTCTGATGTATGTGACAATCGTTTCGTACAATTGAGTTAAAAATTATTTGCATAAAAATCAGTCTACTAATCTTAAATAAAAATACCGGAAATACCTAAACTATCAAAATATCAAAAAGAATCAAAACAATATCAACAAAATGCACTTTGTCCCATAAAATGCAGCTACCTGCATTTAACATCTAACTATACTGCAACAATTTCAGCGATGCCTCAAAGTCTAGCACCGACTCTAGCGCAAAGGGTAAAAGAACCGTTCAAAAAATCCAAGAACACTCGTACACCGCCGCCTGTAATTCTCACCTGGTCGGCCAAGTGAAAACGACAGTACCGTTTACGCCGTGAATAATTTATGTTAATTGTGACCGTCGCCTCTAGTTTTTTTATCAGTTGTCACACGAATTAATTCCGTAGTTAGAATTCCCGTGGATCCGGCCGGACGAGCAAGGAGAAGAAAAAAGAAAGCAATTCGCCCCCTCCCCTCCCCTCCTCCCCCGTCGCCAGTGCAAGAAAACAATGAGAGGAAAAAGGAGAAGGCACCCTTTGCCTCCGCCGTCGTAGTTTTCATTGAAAGAGATAAAGGCGGGCCGAGGTAGAGACGGAGAAAAAAAAATAAAGGAACGGAACTAAGTGTTTCCATTAACCAGGCTCGCCCGGTTCCTCTGCTAGCCCCCTCACCCCTCTCCCCCCACCGCCGCCGTTGCTCTCTCTCTCGTCCTAGCAGCCTCTTAAAAAATGAAACGGCTCGCGCTTTTCATACAGATGTATACGCGGGGCTTACTACCCTTAAGAGGGTTAGTAAAGCGGAAACTGGAACGTCGGGGACTCGGATTTTCATCGGGGACGTCTGGACACTTTCAATGACACGCGCAGCAGGAACAATTCGTTGTTTCGCCGCGGGCCCGCGTCGCTGCTCTTCCTTGTTAAGTTTGAAGAGGCGTTGCGTTCGATTGAAATTGAATCTTGCAACTCGCGTAACAACAGACACGCGATTTCCAATGAATAGAGAAAAATTTGCGTCACCGTTTCATTTTCAATGTCGTCCTTGATACATTTGCTTTTCGAATTATGTAAATATTGCTTTTCGTTTGGTTTTCAAGAGCCTTTTTCAAACTAATTTCTAATTTAAATTTTCATTCAACTGATTAATTATAATTTTTAATTTAAATATAATAAACTCTTTAAGCATCATTATCTATCTAATAAATATTTTTAAAAAAATTCAACAATTAATTTCAAATCCATAATTAAAATTTTTATTAAACCAATAATCTATTAAATTAATCTATTAAATTGAACTTAAATTGAAAGCCGCGGGCTTTTTCGCTCGGCACTAAGAGGGTTAAATCACCAGCGGTACACGTGGCACGGTAAGGTAAAGAGGTTATGTTCGATTGAAATTGAATCTCGTTACTCGTATATAAAAACGCTTTTAATAATTTTTAAACGTAAGTTTTCACAATAGAAATATTATTTTGGAACGTGACGTAACGATCGCAGCGGTGGCTCGGATTCACCCACTCGAGTGCGAAGGGTTAATCCCGGCGGGGCTCGGTGCCCCCCCACCGGGCGAAACTTCTCCAATTATAATAAATCGTGGAAGAAAACTTGTTTCTGGTCGCGGCGGCGGCGGCGGCCGAGGGAAATATCCGGTCTGTTCTAATTATACAGAACAGTTAATAAAAACATTCTGGCGGTGGGCCAGCCTGTACTCGACCGGCGTAGCGGATATTCGCAACTGGGATATCCAGGGAACGGAGGGGAGGGAGGGAGGGAGATAGAAAAGGGAGGCGAAGTCACCGAGGGACGAGACGTTCAGGGAAAAACTCGCTGACACAACGGTGGTACCGGAGCCTATAGGCCAGCAATACCGGGGTCAAGCTATACTCGGGTAGATAACAGGGGGATGGTCGGTGGATGGTGGACGGTGGTGGTGGTTGAGGCATGCCAGCGAATCGCGTTCGTCCGCAGGTTAACTTGCCGGTATACGATTAAATCCAGTGTCACGGCAATCGAGGCGAAATGTTTCCGATGCATTAATAACGCATAAATGTCAGGCAGCGAGTGGTTCCTGGCTTGCCGCCAGTACACCCGGCCTTCCTCTATTTAGGGAATCCATCATTCCCGCACGGTCAGCCGTCGCTCGTGCCTTCCAGCTGATAAATACGTGGCACGTTGTTGCTCGTTAACTTCGGCCGCGATCGTTTCGTTTCTGCTAGGAGAACTATGGGGTGGTCTGGGCCGCATGCCGATCGATCCGCGTGAATCAGACGCGGCCGTACTCTTCGACGCTCTACTATGATGCTGCGATGCTCGACTTTGCTTCCTTAATAAGTCAATGCCCGGGATGTGATGGTACCTTGGCCGCGCTAATTGGGGCGGTCGGCGCCGGTTTCGTCGAAATATCGGAAACACGAGATTCTGGGCGGCGAGACGCCCCGGTCGGGTTCACGAACATTTCGGGCTTCGACGGTGCGTCGAAGATTCTTAGGAGTGTTCGACGGGTCTCGAGCTTGTCGAAGTTCTCGAGAGCGATGCTCGTCGAGATTGCGAGGCTGTGTTTGGTTTATTAGTCGGCTTTGAAAATTGTTTTGTTATGTGGTGGGGGTGCGAGTGGTGATTTATGGGGTTTTTGAGTTTCGGGGTGTGGTATGTGATTTATGGTTGTGGATAAGTTAAGACTTTGTATGATATGTTAAGAATATGTTAGGATAATTATTGAGACTTTGTATAATATGTTAAGAATATTTTAGGATAATTATTGAGACTTTGTATAATATGTTAAGTATATATTAAGATAATTATTGAGATTTTGTATGATTTGTTAAGAATATGTTAAAATAATTATTGAGACTTTTTATGATATGTTAAGAATACGTTAAAATAATTATTGAGATTTTGTATGATTTGTTAAGAGTATGTTAAAATAATTATTGAGACTTTTTATGATATGTTAAGAATATGTTGAGACAATAGTTGAAACGCAATAATGTGATAATGTAAAGATATAAAAATAAAATGTAGATATGGTAAAAATGTGTAACTGCAATTTATGTAAAAATGTTGAAATATAAAAGTATTAGTAGTGGAAAAATGAAGAAGTGTAAAAATGTAAAAATGTAAAATTGTAAAAGTCAAACGTGGGAATATAAAAATGTAAAAATATAGAAGCGCAAAAATGTGGAAATGTAGAAATGTTAAAACGTAAAAATATAAACATATAAAAATATTAAAAAATGAAGCTGCAAAAGCATAAAAATATAAGCTATCAAACGTGATTAAAATCGCTCTCAGACCATCGCAATAATTAAAAATTCTTTAAAAAATTTTCAAATTGACAAATTTCCAGGAATAAATGTGTCCGGTTAAATTGATTGTTCGGACAACAGTTTTTGAAAATGTCCGCGCGTAGACGTTCGACTATCCATGGAACGCCGTGGGCGATACTTCATTGAAGCGTACACTTCACACGGTGTCTACGTGCAATCTATGAAATATATGCAGGTGATCTTGACAAATGGAGCTCTCGAATGAGTTGTGGTTACAAAAGAATCACTATCCGTAGTTTGTCAGTATAAAAGATAGTCCTCTGTCTTCATATTTGTAAGTTTTGATTTACTGGAAGGTTAGTAATAGGTAGTGGTAGTGGTATTGCGTTTTGGCAACCGCGCTTGCTACTTTAAAGTAGCCTATACATATTTATAAGAGTATGAATTTACGACATGCGCTGAAAATTGTTGCGCTTGCCATGGAGGCACTCAATATTACTAAATAAATGCGCCATAGATACTGCGTAACATTTCATTTATTCAACTGTGTCGCGATGAAAATTACTTTAACTTGTTGAAAAATATTGCAACTTAAAAAAAACATTGCATTACATAATTACATTATTATGATTATTATAGCTTCATAATTTAGAAAAATATCGCCAGTAAATAAATAATAGTATACTGAGTAATAAAATATTACCAAAATCATTTCTCATCGTCCCTTTTGTCTGCTTATACATTATTTAAAAACACCGACACGCTACAAGAATCGACATAGTTTAATAAGTTGTTTAACCCTTTCGGTACTAGCACTCTGTCCGCCATGACAGTCTCTGCACGAGGCGCCGCGTCACAAATTCGCCCATAGTTAATCATTCTCCTTTACATAAAGATTGTCTTAAGCGTTAAATAAAATCTGTGCTCAACAAAACAGTGTTTATTTAAACAAAAATTGTTGCTACCAGCTTCAATACTAAGATATATAAAATTCTGTAATTTATCATCGCAAAACCGTAGACGGTCCACATCAAAACAACAATTGCCGTCGAAGCAACGACCGCGCAACAGATTCTCATTAGGCGCGCGCGCGCGCGTGTCCCGCGTTCACCAATTAACGCGTCGGTTAAAACAACGCGCGACAACGATCGCGGATTCGTCGCGAATATTCGCCGTGATTTCGCTTCGCCAATCAGAAGTCGTCGCAGCGCGCTGCCGGCACAATTTCTCCCCCTCCCCTCCTCCCTGGCCGACGGAAACAAATTTCGCGGCGGTGCTCCGCGCGTAAGATAGCGCAGGCCGTCGTTCCGGCCGCCGTGCTACACGTAAAAATAATATCCTTTCTTTCTGCTCGTTAACGATTTCGGCTCGCGGGTATTGTGGTAACTGATTAAAAACGAACACGTGAAAAATTTGAATGCGAAATCCATTATCCGCCGCGGTATCTGTCGGCCGTTGTCCCAGTTTCAACAGCCAGTCGGCTGCCCCCCATCCCCCCTACCCCCCTGGAATACCCGCGCGCGTGTACGTACACGTGTGTCCGTGTCGTGTGTGCGTCGATGCTCGTTAACTTCAATCACTCTCCGTTTTACATTGCCGCCGAAGAATAGAACCATGTAAATTTCTCCGCGAGCGCGAGCGCTCCTTTTTTTTCTTTTTTTTGTTTTATCGGAACGCCTGTCCGTGGCCGGGCTGTCAGGAGCACGACTGTTACGCGTTATCGCGATCGCCCGGGATCGTATCGACAGGCTCTGGGAGCTGCTAAACAACTTTACTCCTAAACGGACTGTAGAATTTCGTGCGCCACGTTGTTGAAGCAAATAATTCAATGTTATAATAAGTCGTTGCATTAGATTTTTTAGCGATCTTTCGATGTGTTATTACTTTGCTTAAGAAGGTGCTACGGGGTTCACCCTTTCAGTTGGTATGTATTAATTAGTATATCATAATTATTACACAGCTACTTTACAATATAACATAATTTTTTAAATAACTGCTTTAAAATATAACATAATTATTTTACAACTAATTTATAACAGTACATTAAGTAATAATTAATCCGTAACTAATTTATAACAGTACATTAAGTAATAATTATTCCATAACTATTTTACAATATAACATAACTATTCCATAACTATTTTACAATATAACATAATTATTACTCAACTATTTTAGAATATAACATAATTATCTCAAAACTAATTTATAACAGTATATTAAGTAATAATTATTCCCCCATCACACTATAGTATTTTCTACCTACACAAATCTTAACAATTACCCAAATCCCAAATAAAAAATATAAGCAACCCCTTTAACAGATCGCCAGCGAAAGATCACCGTCCCACGTCCACCATAAAGAAGCTTCTCGCCCTCGCAGGAGAAATTTCGGCCCGATTTCCACGAGAACGGTAATTTGCATAGAGCAGTCTACTTACAATAAATTGGGTCAGAGGGATAGTAGTAGGATTGGTGCGCGCCGCGTCGGTCGGCGTCCGACGGTGGAAGGGCTAATCAATGTCCCAGGAGCTCGCGTGATCCTGGTCCGGATGTCAGATCGAAGACGCACTAGAATCTGGGGCGGAATCTTTTTCGCGGAGCGCACGCTTGTAACCGGTTAAACCTTTCCTCTCGATGCCATTTTAAGGGTAAATCTAAAATCATTGTCCTGGTTCATAGTATTACTATATTACATACTATATTACATACTATATTATACACTGTGCAACAAGGTGCACTTTTACGTCTGCAAAATTTATTCTTGTGGCTCGTGCAACAGTTTCTCTATTTAATAATTTTTTAAGTCTAAATTTTGTTGATCAAAACTAATATTATACTATTACGTACCAAAATAATTTTTATTATAATACAGTTTAGTATTAAAAAATTGTTCTATGACGTGCTAAGATCACTTTTATACCAACAAACTTAGCACGTCGTAGAACAATTTTTTAACGCTAAACCGTATTGTTATAAAAATGATTTTGGAACGTAATAGAATAATATCAGTGCGTCAGAGTCGCCATTCGAGTACAAAGGGTTAACCGGTTGATAAAGACGACGGGCGACCGAGAAAGATTTCAAAAGCGTTCGACCGTCGAGCACGGTTCCCATCGAATCGGAGAAAAGTACGCGTTCCCGCTGTACAATCGCGGGCGATTCCTGTGCAAACCGCCGCGGAACGTCTACGTACGTGTCCCGGCAAAATGATCGGCCGGCGACCGCGCGCCGCGAAAAACTGGGACGCCGTTATTAGCCGGAAAAAGGGGAAGCGAACGAACGAACGAAGAAAGGAAAGAGATCGCGCCACGCCGAATACTACTGATCCATCGCACACAAACCGGCCGCCGCGGCCGCATATTCGGCCCGGTTTTACGCGTCATCTGCATAGCCGAGATTGCATTTTACATTTAGATCCTAGCCTGCCCCGCCCGCGCGTTGGATCCGCTCGTCATTCCGTAAGTTATCGCGGCGAATGATATTCAATTTTTGCGAATGGATGCTCCGCGGGTCCGTTCGACCATCGACGCCGCCATCGCCGCGGTCTTTTCACCTCTTAAGCCGGTTGCGAGCCCTCCGATGATAATATCCATCGGGATGATTCGTTGTAATATCCAAACGGAGGAGAGACCGACCGCCGAGATATTCGATCTGAAATTCATCGAGCCCTTTCCGGCATAATCAAATCCGGGTTCGGCTTAGCGGGACTTAATTTAACGGACTTTTACTGGGACGGTTGCTTCTAGTTCTTGTTGATCGGCGACTTTTAATACGTTTTATGGAAGCGGTGAGGGAACTGGGATAATTACTGTAGGAAGAGTGGCGCGCGATTAGGGTAGAAAAGGGGTGATCGAATGAAAGATAGCGAGAAACATTTCAATGATTTGGAAATATTTCTTACGTTCGTTGAAAAAGAAGATATTTATATATAGTTCTTCCATCGTGTAATTATTAAATTTTTAGTGGCATTGTTATCTAACACTTTGAGGTTATGGTACAAGCATATGTATCATACTGCTCGGAATTAATTTTTATTAGAACAGTAAAGAGGAGTAACAATATTAAATCTCACTTTTAAAGTATAGCTATATATAACACAATATAATATATTCTTTCATAAAAATAAAAAGAATAATATAAATAAATAACTAGCTTAAATGTCTAACAGTAGACATACAACCGCAAAGAATTATTAATACAAAAGACAAATTCACCATTTTATATTCTACAATGACATAAATTTTACTAAATGTCGGTCCACGGATTGCGTAAATAAATTGCGTTAAAAAGTCAGCGCCTACATCTTGACCGGCAGCGGCGACGTTACTTTGCGATCAGGCCAATAAACGCCGCGGCGAGAGAAAGGATCGACAAGAGAGAGAAAGACAGAGAGAGAGAGAGAGAGAGAGAGGACACTTTTGCAGGAAATGGAACGTAATTAAAGGCACCGCGATGAAACGGCGAAGTTATTGAGACAATGCCCGGGTAATTTTCTTTGCAGCGAACGCCGATCGGTGAGCACCGGGTACGCAATTTTCAATGAGCCTGCAATTTAGAGAGCGGACCCGATAGCCACCCTCTCCTCTCCTCCTCCTCCTCCTCCTCCCGGACCCGTCCACCGGCAAATATGGAAAGAATCCCTTTGGCGATCGACGGGAAGAGACAGGATTTCGTGCGGATCGAAAGGCGCCGGGGCGGGGCGGGGTGGGGAGAGAGATCCGGGCGGAACATTCTTCCGGAAGAATCTTGCGTTACCTTGAGAAATTCGATGGTTTTGCCCCCGACATCAAAGAACCGGAAGATTAATAGTTCGGCGCGGTCCGTACGGTCCCCCCGATGCCGATCCACCGTGCCATACCGAATTGCTATTCTGCCCCCGGGATTGAGTAGAATCCGTGGAAAGCGTCTGCATTACTGGTGATGGTTGGAGGGGCGGAGGAGGAGAGGGGGAGGATCGAGGAAACATCGGGGGAACTTTAATACCCCTGCCGACAAGCCCCTATTTAACAACTCTTGCCGGGTTTGTACTAAATTAGTATGTTTTTTGAGGGTTGACGAGTTTTATTTATTTTACAGCTTAATATATTATACTGTCTCTGAATAGATTGTAGAATGGTAGAGTATTGGCTATATTATAGGATTATAGAGTATTGACTATATTTAAGAATTATAGAGCATTGACTATATTTTAGAATTATAGAGTATTGACTATATTGTAGAATTATAGAATTACAAAATATAGAATACAGAATTATAGAATATAGAATTATAGAACATAAAATTATAGAACATAGAGCACAGAATTATAGAGTATAGAATAATAAAGTATAGAATATAGAATTATAGGATATAGAATATATAATCATATAGTTTAACCAAAGCATAAAATTACAGAATATAGAATACGTAATTACAAAATAAAAACCCACAGAATCGATGATATTAAACATATAATATAAAGAACCCAACGCATGGAATATACAGGACGTAAAATAACAACCTCGACCTAACCTCACCAAACACGACATAACGTCGCGATTACACCGTATCAGACGCGTCGTACAAGATCGTGGATGGGGGGTTAAAGCAAACATCGGCCGCGCACGATGGAAATTATTCAAAGCAGATTAAAAGCTCAACGAGGGAAGGGAGGGGAGAGAGAGAGAAGAGAAGAGAAGAGAAGAGAGGCGGAAGAAGTCAAGGAAAAATACATCGCTCCGTTGAGCCACTGCGTCTAGCGAAATTAGATTCGTTTATACATCCGGTCGGATATTACAGCCTCGAAATGGCAAAGTCTCCGGGTAAATGCGAACTCCGCTTAATGGGTCTCCCGTTAAGCGATCTTCTACCCCCCCTCCCCCCCCCCCCCTCACCCTCCCCACCTCCCCTCCTTTTAAGTAACGCCGGAAAGATTGGAAACGCGATTCGAAACGGCGGAAGTTTTATCGACTTGTTTCATCAAGGAAAAATTATTTACTCCGCCGACGCATCCGGGCATGTAACTACGGGCGAGGCGAAGAGTCGTTCGCCGATTGTCGGCCGGAACAATCGATGCTACCGAGGATCGCTGGAAGAACTTCTTCTTCTTCTTCTTCGCCGAAAGGCGAGAGCCGGCCTGCGCGGCGGTCTCTAATTGTTCCAGCTTATTTACCACCGGAGGCATAAAGTAATCCGCGGAGTTAACCAATTTAATGCGACTGTAAACGCGGGGACGGGCTTGCTCCACGCTAACGAAACCCTTAACGACGCGCATAAACTTGTCGCAATAATTGGCTCTTCTCTTTGCCGCGTGCCAAGGTATAATTCACTAGAGAGGGAGGGGGAAAGAGACGCCGATCGAAATTTTTTTCAAGCGATAAAAGATATTGGATACGTTGCTTATTATGTGAATTATTCACAGCAATTTATTATTAGTTCTCCATTTTTCTATTTCTCTATTTCTCTATTTCTCTATTTTTCCGTTTCTCTATTTCTCTATTTTTTTCTATTTCTCTATTTCCCTATTTCTCTATTTTTTTATTTCTCTATATCTCTATATCTCTATATCTCTATATCTCTATTTCTCCATTTCTTTCTATTTTTTTTTCTCTTTCTTTCTTCATTTATTTCCTTATCTCCCTCTTTCTTTCTTCCTATCTGCCTTCCACTCTTTCTTTCTTAATTTACTCGCTCACTTACCTATTTATATCTCGAAATGAGAATTTCGGACGGCGACCCGGTTTTCCAAAAACCGGTGGATAATTCAGCGTGGGAGGGTGGTGGGGTGGTGTGGGTGGGTGGTGAATCAACGGCAGCGAAATCCGCCGACTACGCGGTATGCAAATGAACGCAATTTATCGAAATGGAAGGCGCAACGTTTTCGCAACGGAGGAGAGGAACACTCGCTCTCTAGCGCCGCGGCGTCGAAGTTCGCCATCCTCTCCGCCCTCCCCTCCTGGTTCGAACGCGTTTATTCATAAACAGCAAGACGCCGCGCCGTGGAGGCACGCGGCGTTATATTTTATCCTGCCGGGCTGCGCCCCGCCGCCGCCGGAAGACGCACTTACGTACATCCCCCGGTGCCCCGATGTTATACCGGCGGGGAATATTTGCAGGAACGATATTTTTCAAGCCGGGCAAATCTCAGTTAATATTGAGCCGCGCAGATGTGCCGACGTTATTGCGCAATATCTGCGAGATGTTAATCATGGGGGAAGGTCCGCGGCGTTGCCGGCGGGGAGGCGTTAGTAACGAGCGTCTTTTGTCTACCTGTTTCTGACTTCGTCGGATTTCGTTCGACCTCTCCGACTTGGTTCCGCTGTTCTGCAGTGGATCGGGGAGACATTTTTGTCGCGGACAAAATGGCACGATTCGAAAGTCGTTTGTAATACTGTTGGACTCGTTTTTAGTACAGTTTGTGTGACATCGTTATCGCTAGACTAATTTGCTATAGTGCGACGAATTAAATAAGATTTAAAGTAAGATTTCATTTATTTGTTTCTTACTATTGTCTTTGATCGTATGAGGTTTATATAAAGCAGTCTATAATTTTTCACATTATTTACATTAATAATTAAATTTTTATATTGCATTTCAATATAATAGTTATGATATTTGAATAAACAATTTGAAATAAAATTAAACCGATTACATAGAAGATAAGCTAGTAATATCTTCTAAAAAATAATAATAAACAAGATAACAATTTATCATATAAATAAAGAAAAATTCGTATATAAGTAAAGAAATCTTTTCTTACAGAACAAAAGAAAAAAAAATCCCAAATCCATTCATCAGACGATTCCAAATAAAAAAGACAAATATATATAAATATAACGCAAAGCATAAATAAAAGAGAAAAAAATATTACCCAACCCGAATAATAACCATATATCAAACATAGTAAATACATGCAACACAGTCAAATAAACTATCTGAGAGATTTTATCAGCCGTGCAAATATGTTGGTTAAATAGTCAAAGTAATAAATCTAAATGTTCAATGAACACCATAAAAAGCGTACGATACATGCAGCCCGATATGATAGATGCGAAACGATAGAATAAAATAGGTTGGATATTTATTTTTATACCGTTGACACGCTTCACCGCACAAAATCGATATCGCTTAATTCGGAAAGGCTTTTCATTGTGTTTGTCCTCGTACAGTATTCAGCGGCATAAAAGGATTTTAATTTCGTCGAATGTTTTCGGAAGCAATTTGCAAACAGACGAAGCTGCGTACGGTTTTACAAGCTTGTTCGAGTTGCGATTATGGCTGCAGTGAAAGGAGTTGTTATCGAGTAATGATTATGGTTGGAAGAAAAGGAGTTTTGTAGAGAAATGATTATGGTTGCAACAAAAGGACTTTTATCGAGTAATGATTACGGTTGCAACAATAGAAGTTGTATCGTGTAATGTTTATGGTTGCAACAGAGGGAGTTTTGTAGAATAATTATTACGGTAGCAACAAAAGGAGTTTTATAGAGCAACGCTTACGGTAGCAACAAAATGTCAATTTTTATCTGTTGAATTAATGTAATTCATCTGTCAATTTTTATCTGTTTCAGATAAAAATTTTATTCATCTGTCAACCACACACAACGTTGTTTCGTAGATAGCTGCTGACATAACCTTGACATACTTACTGTTTTAAAAAATAAGTATAGTATTTCGTGATCAACTGTCTCACATCCTACCTATATACAATTTAAATACCTTCGCTGAATATTGGGTTCAATTAAAGGCGTTCAGAGATTCGCAAATGCAAAGCAGTGACGCGGTGCAGTAGAAATATCAGCCATAAGTCAGACGCGAGTGGTATTATCAATTCCTCCGCTTTCAGCCCCCGCGAATTAATATGAAAATATCATAGAAATTTTTATACATATCTTAGACAATGCTCTTAAGAAAAATTAATTATAAATTAATTAATAAAATATATATTATCAATATCTAAATACAGTGATTATTTTAACAAAACCATTTCTAAATTGCACATAATTGAATACAACATCGTCGTCGCTGGTCCAACAGTCACCATTATTATATTCAATATCAAATATTTACATTTGGTAACAATTGTGCAGAACGATAATCGAGAACACATCATGCGTTATAAATAATCGCTGAACAACATATAACATGCATTTAAACCAGCGGCGCTGTTCAAACATTAATATAATCCGAAACATTTGACAGTCTCTAGTGCGTTTAATTTGCAAATCGACAGAAGATTCTTGTAATAAAAATATAAAATATATAAGCGCAATTTATATTTGTTTGAAATAAGTTTTTAACACGTTTTTATGCCGAGCTATTTTGACTCGACTCTTCGCTCTAGTCATTTGTTATTTCACTAAAACTTGCTATATTACGTGTAACTATTAATAATCGTATATAATAAGAAAATAAATTCATTACGATCGATTCTCGTGATGGAAATTAATTCTTTAATTCTATTATCTCTTTAATTCTAATATTATGAAAAATTAAATTTCAAAAATTATTAAAATTATAACTGTTGTTATATAAGTTACAGGATTCAATTTCAATTGAACATAACCTCTTCACCCAATAAAATGAAAATGCTATATGTTAGAACAATTATTTTAGAATTACAGTTAAAATGGCTTCGAGTGCAAAGGGTTAACAGTCACTTGCAAAATTTTTCCTCCGACGATAAAAAGATCGAAAAACGCGTAATTATAAAAGATCGCTGGCCGCGCACGGTGCAATCCGGTTTGTAAATTGCGCGAAGCATAATCTCCCGCGTGTGTTATAACGACTATTATTGCGGGGACAGCGCGACCTATTAATTTAGATTTAGATTACATAGTCGATTCTGCCGATTCAGTTATTCACACGCCTCTGGAATGGGTAAGTACCGGCGGGGTTCGGGGGAGGGGTGTATGAGGAGGGTAAAATTCATTGGCATGATACCGTTATAATTATTGATCACGCCGTCCCCCGGCATACATATGTAGGACATCGAGAGAGAGAGAGTTATGCACGTAAGCAATATTGCGCGGGGGAGGGGTTATTTACAGGTGCTTCAAATCGAAGCGCTAATGAGGAGGACAATTAATTTCTATTCGAAACGCGGGCACCACACCATGGGAAATGAAAGCTGTGTGTGCGCGCGCGCGCGCGCGTTAAACGTTATTAGTTTATAACGTGATTTAGAAGTCCTTTGCAGGAACTCCCGTTTGATTCATTATTGCGGTGGCCGCGCGGAATCTCTCGGTAGTATTTCAACCACTGTGCGGCTATGAAAACTGAATTAAACATTTATTAAAAGTTCTTAGCATGTGAGCGATTTCACGAATGCGGGTCGCATAGTTGAAAGATTCGAATAATGCCGATTATTTAGATTATTTAGACTAGCAAGAACCGATTGCTTTCGTGAAGTTAGAAATTAATTTTTGTTATTGGAATCGTAGGATTTTGTTGAGTTTTGTTGCTGCGGTTGTTGAAGCGAAGTTTACCGATCCGCGCTGGTCGCATAATTGAACGGCAAAAATTGGAATAATTCCATCGCTATTATTTAGACCAGCAAAAATCGATCGCTTCCGTAAACTTAGAAATTAAATTGAAATTTCATTAATGGAATCGTGACTTTTCGTTAAGTTTCGTTACTATTATTATTAAAGCGAAGTTTACAGATTCGATCGGCGGGAACGAGAACTCGGATTTCTAAAACCGTCGGAAGATTCTTCGATTTAGCGAGCACTCGCGGGCAACAATGCCCGATGGAATACAAATACCGGCGCCGCAACGCGGGCAGTTCCGCACGAAATATTTGCGCAAACTAAAATATTTGATTTACGTTTCCCGAACTCCTGTCGCGATTGTTTAACGCATCCGCGATATTACGTTTCATATCCACGGCGAAATTATCTTCTCTCCCCCCCCCTGCCCCCCTTGTGTTTGAAAGCAGACTCTTTCCTGGCGGAAGTTAAAAACAATTCGATTTCGATTCGCCCGACTCGAGTCGCGAGAACATCGCTATTTCGAACGAACGAACTCGAATAGAAATTAGTATTGTTGTTAACGATCTCTTTGTTCCGGATTGCGTGTATCGAATTATTGTTTAAATTGGTACCGGTGAATTCTGTACTTTTGTTCGAAATTAATAGGATAGTATTGTGTTTCTTTATTTACGTTGCATTTCGATGCATTTGTTTGTTACAAATAGTGTGGTAAATTAAATTGCTTCATTTAAGTTAGTAGAATGCACTAAATTTCTTTGTTTAAATTAGAATAGTACATTTAATTGTTTTACTTAAATAAATGCAGTTTGTTATATTTATTTATTTAAATTGGTACAGTGAATTAAATTTATTTATTTAAATTAGGACAGTATATTAATTTAGCTAAATTAGTACACTAAATTCAATTTATCAAAATTAAATCCTCATCAAATTCCAATTATTTGAATAAAATCCTTATTAAATTCAATTTATTTGAATAAAGTCCTTATTAAATTCAATTCATTTCCCTCATTAAATTCAATTTATTTAAATCAAATCTGCAATGCATCAACAAAAATTGTACCTCAAGGTATCTTCAACAATCCTCATCACGCCATCGTTCCAAAACCAATTGTCCTAAAACGAACGACCAACGGAAGATCTAATCGCGAATCGACCCGGAACCGAAGCAATCGTTTCGAGTCAAGCACGCTCGATTCCCGCGCGCCGCTGTTGCTCTTATTATTTTCCAGCTGACGGTGTCGTCGCTCATTAATTCGCGGATAGCCGGGCATAATCGTCGATCCCCGATATAATTTCATTTAGCCGGGCCGACCGCAGAGGGGTTCTTTAATCCAAATTCATTGTTTGCTTCATTCCGTTGTAATCGTTCGATAAGCAAAGTTGTCCAGGGGTTGGCTCGGGCGATTGGGGAGCGAGGGGAGAAGAGAGAG
>NC_135781.1:31215609-31228062 GCF_028453695.1 Augochlora pura
GGATGCGAGGAGACGATAGAAGCGTCGCGCATATCCAATTATGCAAATCGGCCCGCGGGGCTGACGTACAAGCGATAAGAATCGGTGAAGTGGGAGCCCCGCTCCTAGGGTGGCGCAACGATACGACTCATTAAATTATGCGCTTTGACACGGCGACCGTGAAAGGAAGTTTCCGCGCGCGCCCCTTTGGGACGGTTGCATCGTGCAACGCGCCGCGTATTTGCCCGTAAATCCGCCGTTTTCCCTCGTGAATCCCCGGCGGATGGAGGGCCGAAAGGGAGGGGGGGGGGGGGGGGGGGGGGGGGGGTGGCGGCCGGCTAACCGAGCGCTTGTTTTTCCGGCTTCGACGGGAAACGCGACTCCGTCGTTTCCTAATGAATATGAAACACAATCTGGGGAGTGGATTAATTATTATTCGATTACCTTGAGCGAACCGTATCGCGTTCAGCGGGGCCAATTATTAATCGCGCGACGGCGTCGGCCTCGTTTTCACCTGGTAGACCCGGTCCCGGGGTCGAACGCGATCCGCGGATATCGATCAGCGGGATTTCAATGGGTCGCGACGCGTGTTCCGCGGTCGGGTCGCGTCGCTCTTATCCGCGTTCTTATTATGCATTATGCACGCGCGGATTGAAAGAAGTTGCGACGGCGAGGATGCTGCGAGGAACAGGCTCCTGTGATTTGTTCTTAAAAAATTGATGCGTGGGTGACTGTCAACAGAAATGCAATTTTTAATTGTGTTTTTAACAGTGATAAACAAATTATAGCGTAGACAAATTTTGAGTAATATTGGTTATCTTTGACTTACGATAACTTGGTGAGGAATCATCGTGGGATGATGAATCTTTTTTTAAATTGAAGCCTGGAATTTTTACTTTAAGACAGCATTGCGTGATTTTATTGTCGATGTATAGTTTGCGCTGTAGGATTTTAAAAGCGAGGCTATGTTTGCCGAGTTGAATTCTGTCTAGTTTGAGGAGACGCATAGACATTGAAAAATTTATTACAGATTTGGCATTTACAGGTGAATAAAATTTGATTCTTCCTCTTTAATTTAAAAAAAGAGGAATGCAGCTACGATTTTTTCTCACAAAGTTACAGCACTTTAAAGTAACTATTGCAGACGTAAATACGGCTTTGGAATCTGAATAATCATTAATGATAAAATTAATTATCCGTGACCCTAATGTTAATATAATATTTATCTAAAAATATATTAAATTGGTTTTCTTTTTTACTTTAAAAATTTTCGAATAGAAAAAATTAATATCATTTGCTTGATAAATATAGAAATAATTAATTACGTCCGAAAACAAATCAAAGACACAGCGATTCAAATATAAACAAAATAAATAATAAAATGCAGTTTCCGGGTACAATAAACTTAATATAATATTGAACAAGAAATATTAGACCCTTTAAATTTTATGAATATTAAATATTGAAACGCTGACGAAATCGCAAACATGGTAATCCCGCTCGATTTAGGTGAATTAATGCGCGGAGCTGCGAGAACCGTGTAACGAATCATTGGCCAATGACAGAAGGGAGACGTCTGTAATAATCTACTTTGTAAATCTATGGTGGTACACGTCGGCCACGATTCGAGACGATCCAGACGTAGATCCGTGTGTTCCAGCGAGCATGAATAATGCAGAACCAACCCGGGAAAGTTTTCAAGGTAATCGTTCTGGAACGATTTACGTTTGTAACCGAAATCTCTCTCCCTCTCTTCTCGTCAAAACACCAAATTGAAGGATACTGTCCAAATTTGAACGGCAAATCCGCCGGACAATGTTACCGTGGATCGAAAAAGTTCAAACGATTAAATTAACATACGCGTTGCGAGCAACCGGTTGCACGGGCGAACGAATTTATTAAAAAACCACTGCGAGCACTTGCATATAAGAATGTAATAATATTTATTAATGCATAATGTATTTGGAAAAGTATTATTTTATTTTAATAATTATTGGACAATATTTAACATAATCTATTAAACGTAAATGTTGCCCTTTTCATCTGAATAAAAAAGCGAGTTTAATTTATTTTGTTATTAATAGACTGAGAGTTTTATGTATTGAAGATTAAATTGAGTATTTGAAATTTAAAATAAAAGGATGATCAAAGAAACCGAGAAATGTTGATGTATTCTTTTAAATCTGTTTCAATTAAATACAGTATTAATTTGTCACTATAGCCGAATTTACTACTTAAACTGAACACATATTAGTTTCTAAAAAGATTAGGTTTAAATATTCGTAAAATATAGTTAATTGCCAACTAATTCAATTGTCAATCAAATTATGGTCCCCCCGACCCGCGGTGTTCAAATTAGTTTTTCGTGCCGCGGCGGTTCGCCCGAATTTTGCCAAACGCGGCAGTGGTCCGCTCGACAAGCTTCGAAATTGGATTCTTTTCGAGAACCCTGTTTCGGAAACGAGAAAAATTTATACGACATTTTTTCGCCTTATTTTCCGCGCGCGCACGCAGAATAGCGGCGGCTGTCGATTATACAGCGACGCGCGCGGCATTCAGTCCGCGACCGGCACCCCCCACCCTTCCCACACCACAAGTGCACTCGTACTCGATAAATTCGCGAATTTTATTTCTTTCGAGAACGAGCCCTCGAATGAAAGAATTTTATTTTATGTCGCCGCATTGTTTATCCCCGTACACAGAGTTATCCCATTCTCTTTTGGCGTGTGCGCGCGCACGCGAGAAAAAACGTCGACCTCGTTCGAGAACAGAGATATTTAGGGCGAAAAGTAGTCCACTTTCGAAAACCGGGACGCTCGAGATTTATTCGTCCTCAAAATTCTATTATCGTCTAACTGTTACATTGTTGTTCGTAATATACATTTTTATAACTATATATAGTCCTTTGTTAAAATTAGAAGTCCTTTTTTCATAATAATGAATATTTCAACACTTATGTTGAATTGTGAATGCTTATGAAGGACTGTAAAAATTATACATTATAATTTATACACTATAATTATTATACATTATACATAAATTATAGTCTTTTATCATAGTCGGATTATAATAAATTTCGAACAGGATCGAGTTTACAAGGGATGGAAGTATCTCTCAAAAATACGAAATAATTTATATTTTTTATTATATCAATTTATATTTTTTATTAAAATCTTCATAGGGTCGAGAGCAACGGTGACTTCGAGAATCTTATGGGATGTCCGGTTATCGCGATATGGGGGACGCGAGCACGGTTTGCCGAAGCTTATCGCGTCCGACGCGTCACGGAAAAAGATGAACAGCGTCGAAGTCGATTCGACGAATTAAACGGTGATTAATTAAGCGGGAGTGGAGAGGGGGGAGGGGGCTCCGGCCCGCGCTGGTACGTCGACGGCATGCTAAACTCTCGGCGCGGAAACGAAGTGAAAGTTTTCCCCGGGTGATTTATCGGGTCGCCGACAGGCCAAAGTGGTCGCGTTTTGCGTGCATTTATCGGCCGGCGTGCCGACCGAAACTTTCGGGTCCAAGTTTCAATCGAATCGACTCCGATTACGCGAAACCGACCGCCGCCACCCGCTCGCCAATTCCAGAATTCGGGTTAACCGGCTTCTTTGACGCGGTTAGTCGAGCGTAGCCTAATGAAATTAGAGTCGAAGATCCGCACGAGGAGCGCGCGAGATTCGCAGGACATGTCCTCGCCGTTAATTCCGGCTCCTCCGCCAATTTGCGCCACGGCCGGCTTCGCGACCCGGTTTTTCTGCTTTCCGGATTAAGGAACGCATAATTACGCGGCGCGAAGGAACCGAAAGACCGGTCTCAAATGGACGGCGAAAAATGTTCTTAGCCGGTACGGTGACTTCTTTAATGTTAGAGAGCTTTGCGACGGGGTTGCTTCCTTCGAGTTGCGAGGAAAATCTCTGAATTTTTTGGTTGCGAAAATAGTTGATTAGACGACGCGTTTTAAAGACATTTTCTAGCTGTGACGTAACCTAACATTTGAATTATGCGGTTTGTACATTTGTGGTTTTTAGTTTAGTTACGGGGGTGGATATTTGCGTTAAAGTTAAAGCTAAAGTTAAAGTAAACTTGTAAACTCTACAGAATATTATTAAATATTTAGGTAAAGATTTATAAAATTATATTATTTAAACAAAAATTCTGAACACGTATATTTTCTGTTCGAAGTATATTTATCTATGCTATCTACTTATCTGCAAAAATAAAATATAATCATTCACAAAAGTACATATATCTACACAACAATATTAAACATTTAATTACCTTCCAAAGCAAAATAATATTACCAACACCAATCTATCGAAACAAATATAATTTAATCATTAATAAATGTTTAACATAACATTTAAACTCCTATGGACATTCTTGACCCACCCTTAAGCCTCGACGTATTAAAACAAAATTTTCATTAAATTCTATAATCGTACAATATAGAACGTTTCGCCAGTCAATTAAACGGCAGCGGCGTCGAACGGCGCAGCTCCAAGAGAGCTTGGATGCAAGGCAACAATTCAAACGCCGATGCATTCTCGCGCTGCCTCGGGAGTAATTACGGGAGAAAATTGCGAAAGGGAGGGGAACGGTCTCTCGAAAATCATGCACAAGGGCGGTCTGCGCGGGAGCCGGGAGGGGGGGGGGGGGGGGGAGGAGGTTTTCGACGAAGTGGATGCTTTAGTCAACGCGTCGCTACAAAATTGTAAGAGGGAAACAGATGAGGCGGATGAGATACGTCGGCGGATTTGCATGTCGATGGGAAATCGATTTGCTCGGGAAAGACCGATGGCCACGGCTGTGTAACATCCATTACGCGCTGCCAGGAAATAAACAACGGGCCAAGTATTCTCTCTTCTGTGATGAACCCCGCTTGTCCCGGCGCGGCCCTGACTACCGGACGACTATCAGACGGCCGTCTATTTCTCGTCGGACAATGGGACGCGTTAAAGATAACAATCGAATGTAGCGGAGTTGCGTAAGAATCAGAGATTGTAATTGAATGTAGCGGAGTTGTATAAGAATCGAAGATGGGAATTAAATGTAGCGGAGTTGTAGACGAATCTAAGATAATAATTAAATATGGCGGACTTGTACACGCTTCAAAAATAATAATTAAATATAGTTGAAGCCATTTTAATTGTAAATGTAAAATCATTTTCCTGTCTCGAATAATTGACGAAATTGATTCTTGCGACACATAGCAAGTTTCATCGCTCGACAATCTTTTAAATCTGAACTTTATTGTTATAAAAATTATTTTGTAACGTAATATGCTTATAATTATATACGAATTATATTTCTGACGTTATTTCAAGCAACTTTTTCCTTTGCGAAAATGCAATTCGTAGTTTCGTTTGCGAGTTATTAAGGAAAAACAGTGGCCAATGAGAGATGAGCTCGAGAGACGCGAACTGGTCTCGCCTCTCATTGGTCAGTGTTTTTCGTTAATAACTTGTTAACGATGCTTCGGAGAAAATTATTGTAAAGGAAAAAGTTGCTGCAAATAACCTCAAGAATCTTTTCCTTCTCTGTTGCTAAAGACTTTTGGTATATTTTGTATAACTATGTATAGTATCATCAAATAACCTCAGGAGCCTTTTCTTTCTCAATTTCGAGTGACTTTTGGTATACATTACATACATACAATGTATATTGTGTAACTATGTACACCGTTGACAAAATTGTCTTCATAATTATCACAATTATAAAATACGTAACCGGTCATTTAACTGTACTAAATTTAATGTTAAACAATTATTATACAGTTTAAATCAGCGTAAATAATGCCACGAGTACTCAAACAAAATCTAGAAAAATCCTCTATCCATTATCCAAACTGTATTGTTTTAAACACCTTATTATTCTAATCATTATATTGTTCTAACAAAACCGAAGTTCGTCAGCGATTTAAATAATTCCAAACCAACCGAACGCTTCTCGGAATAAGAACGCGCCGAGGAGCCGTCGAAGTTTCGCGCCGGCTCGACGAAAATATTAATCCGCGGAGCAGCGAGATGCCGATATCGGCCTGAAGTATTGTTTCCCCTTGTAACATCGGCGTCGCGTTGTCAGACTGGGAACGAGGTGGGACGGGTTTCCGGCATAGCGGGTTTTATTCTCGCAGAAACGCGTCGGTTCGGATAGATCTGCCGGAAAATTCTATGGGCCCGTTTAGAACTGAAAGGGGTGGGTCAAAGGCGGCGCGTCGGGGCGTCACCTCTCTCTCTCTCTCTCTCTCTTTCTCTCTTTCTCTCTCTCTATCGCGATAAAACGAGTAAAATAAGAAACCATCGACTGCCGGGCTGTAAACACTTTTACGCCCGCAAAAATGCGTTCCCCTCTTCCTCCGGCCAGACGATATTGATTTTCGATCGACTCTTTTATTTTGCAAAAATCCTGTCGTTCTTTTACGAGGACACGAGCCTCCCTGTCGCGCCTCCCCAAGAAAACGACGCCCGGGCCCAGATTTACGAGGGGAATAAAAAAATGCTCGGAAAACGAGAGAAATCCTTTTTCTATTTCATACGGTGTCCGCGGAGGCTCGGCTTCCTTTTTTTTCTTCCGGCAGGATCGCTTTTACGTTCCGGGCTTGTACGGCATGATAAGTGCGATAATATTCAGATCCCCGATGGGGCTGTAAAATTTTATTCGGAGGCGCGCGCCTTCTCGCTGCTTCTCGCTTGATCTGACTCGTTTGTGCTCGCTTCGTCTCGCTTCGGATCGGTTCGTCTCGCTTCTATTCGTTTCGGATCGGTTCGTCTCACCTCTGTTCCCTTCGGATCGGTTCGTCTCGCTTCTTTTCCCTTCGTCTCAGCTTTAGATCGCTTCGTCTTGCTTCGTTTCAGCTTTAGATCGCGCAGGATAGCTTCAGATCGCTTTAGATTGCTCAGGATCGCGATCGCGAAAGAGACCACGTGGATCCATGAATTTTTATCTAATCGCTTCGGCCACGGTGCTAACTGCACGCGAGCCGAACAAGCTCGTCGCTTTTTTACAGCGATCAGCGCGGCTCGATTTTTCGTGGTATTGTTTTCGAAAGGGTTAGAAAGCCCTTTCCAACCAGTTAACCGTAACCTCTTTGCAAAGCGTCTTAAGCGACGACGAAGGAAGTTACGAATCCAGCTGAAATTATTTATAATTTTCATTTATTTGTTTCATTTCGCCTTAACCTTTAAATATTTTATATATATTAAAATTTACGAATATAATTTAATTTTCGGCGGAATTACAATTTAAATATCACTAACACTTTATCGACCGATAGTCTGTGAATCGGTTGCCATAATAACCATTAATTTGTAATCTATTATCGAGATGAACGTGTTAGATTGTACTACAAGCTTCAATATTATTATATAAATTATTGAATATCAAATATCTGTCGCGATTAATGAAATCAAAATAGAAACGAAAATTGTTACGATCGCATGACCGGTCGATAAAGCGTTAATAAGACCAGAGAATTTGTTAAGGAAATTATTAACGACTAAATAAACGCTAATCAATGCAACGCGAAAGGAATCGTTATAATGGAAGGGGTCAAGCGGTCTCGATTTACTTGACGAGCGCGATATACGCGGCTAAACTGTAGCCGCTTCCGATTCCCGCGGTTTCATTGGGACTCGTACGCAAAACCGAGAGAGTTTACGGTGCTTCCTACGATGCTAATTGCGATCGGGATCGAACGGTAATTAGGAGCATCATTGTGGAGGCTTCGATATAAATATGATTAATTATTGATCATTGTTTCTTGACGTACAAATAAAAAGGAATGATTTGGGTTCAGAAAATATGATTATTTAGTTAATAGGCTTCTTTTTGTAATTGTTAACAATCGGCGATTATAAGATTAAAAAATTAGCGATAGGCTCGAATAATATATTCTTTTTTAAAATTATCTATTTTTGTTTATAAGTTCGGGAACATTAGAAAGGATCCACTGTGTTTTAAATTTAAATAAATGATATTTTGTTTTTAAATGAAGTCAATTCAGTGTCGACTACTTAATAATGCGCTTCGTAACGAAAGGGTTATCCAGTTAAGTATGTTCGACGACTATATCCGTCATCGAGATGCGGCGGAATTTGACGTAGCGAAAGGGTTGACAGAAAGAGGGGGTTCCCCTCGAAACGGCAGACTTTTATCATGCGTCGCACGAAATTTCTTCCGGCATAATCGCGAACTCTGGAATTTAATCGAAGACGTAATTAGCATCACGGCGACGGAATTGTTCCGTGCGCGAAATTAACCCCTTGCCGCATTTTGCTGAGTCTGGCTCGTCATCAAAAATTCTATTAATATCTTGTCAAAGTATAAACGTTATTCCGTTCTTTTAAGTCGAAATAAAAATTCTGTCCTCTTGTCATCGATAAAAAATTTTTCCTTTTCCCTTCTAAGTGTTGTTATTTTCTAGATATATGTATATATATTTAATTATTTATTATAAGAACACTAGGAATATATTAGTGATATTTATAAAAATAATTTTGGAACGTGTTATAACAATACTAATGGCGTCACGTGGAGTCGCCGCTAAAATTGTTACAGCACGTTTCAAAATTATTTTTATATTACGAAAAATTAGATTTTAAGAATTAATAAAAGTATAACTGTTGTGGCATGAGTTATAAAAGTTATAAAAGTTATGAAATATATTTTGTCATATAAAATGGAAATGCTATACGTCAGAAATGTTATTTTAGAGTTACAGTTAAAAGAGCTTCGAGTGCAAAGGATTAAATTGATTTTCTTGCCGAGAGAACGCATACTTTGTTGCTTAACCCTTTCGCGCGTGACGCGAAAGGGGGTTAAACTAAAGGGGGTTTCGCATTATAATCGTCCGAAAATATCCACGGCCCGTTGGACGATATTGCGAGAAAAGGTGCCAGCCGATCGTCTCTCTCTCTCTCTCTCTCTCCCCCTCTCTCTCTCACTCTCTCTCTCTCTCTCTCTCTGCCGCGGATCGTTAGAAAACAATCTGCCGTCCTCTCCGTGGCTCGAAAATCATTAATCATTCCTTATCGGCCGAGGGGGAATTACGCGATCGATTAAATGTATTCCGCCTCACGCGCGCGCGTGGATTAAACGCGCAAATTCTCGGACGGCCACGATCCGAAAAATAACACATACTCGCGCGGCATTCAAATTTGATATTGGAAAAGGCCGCGCTTTAATTCGATCGCGTGAAAAAATACGACTTCCGCTCGCGAATGGAATAACTGGATTTCTTCGACGCGTTCGGCGAAAGTTGAATGCGCGCGGCGTTGTTTATGGAAACGGGGCACCGCAGAGTCCACCGTTTCGGAATAAATAAAGCAGAACTGCGGTGGGGAACGCGCTCATTAACACAGCAATCTGTTTCGATTATGTTTTGCATAGTGATTTTTGCGCGGCGACGTTCGCTTAACAATTTTTGTTCGATATTTAAAAAAAAAGGAAAAAGGAACAGGAAATTTCGATGAATTGTGGTCACTTTTTCTAAGGTTCTTTCTATAGTAAGGTTCTTTTCTATAGTATTGAAATACTATATATATATAAGTACTATATGAATGTAACGATTGTATTATTCATAGTACAGTAATATCGATTATATTCACAGTACTTTATTATTTATATATCGATTATATTCACAGTACATTATTATCTATATATCGACTATATTCATAGTACATGGTATTATGTATATTATTATTTAATCAATTTTACATCCTATACTTCGCATCTCACTATTTATTAAATTTCAATCGATTCGACATATACTATACAACAGTTATTATCACCTGTACTCAAATAAATTTCCAACAATATTACAAGCATTTAACAATTAAGTAAAAACTATTTTATCTCGCTCTGTCTTATCTAAAATGTTATCTCAAAGGTTCAGTTTTATCTCGAAGGTTATGTCAACGTCATGTTGTATCTAAGAAGGTTCACCGAATATAAATGCATTTTTATTGGTACACATTTTTCTACATGCACCAATTAATAATATAAAAATAGTTCTATAAGAATCTCGTAGCTTCAGGGATCACAGCCGGATGTTCTCGATTAAAGGGACGCCCTAAAAAAGGGAGGAAGTGGGATATTTCCCCAAGAAGAAGAAGAAGAAGAAGAGGAAGAAGATCGTAAGATTAAGTAGCTTCTCTATGAAAAACAGAGAGTAATTTAATAGCTGGGGATGTTCAGCAACATGCGGCGTTTAGCGAAGCAATTAGTCGGTCAGGTTACAAAATGATGAGCCTAGGATGCGGAGACGGGAACACACCGCCAATGAGAGAACAGTCTAGTAAAAACCGTGAGCCATGTGCGCGGAAGGAAGTGACATCTGTTTTCGAAAACAGATTTGCTGTTTCAGATGTCAAACCTGGCATTTGGATGCAATGATGTGTCAAAGTTGTGTCGTTGGACCATTGACAGGTGTGATCGAGCGATCGACTCGTGTCGTCACAATTGTATCGTTGTGTTCTAGTTAACCCCTTGTCAGACTAACAACGTTGATTAACCCCTTGCACTATAATAACGAGTTGGACTCTCGATAAATATTCGGTGCTAAATCTAATAAATTCGAATATTATTCATTTCTTCTAAATCGAAATAAAATTGAATTATTTATTATGCGTTCGTAATAATAATGGTAATAATAATAATATTGTATTAATAATATTAAGAAACCATCGAAGGACAACAATCCTTGATCTTCGTTCCTTGCAAATAAAATTCCTCCTCCCAAATAAAGTTCCATGAAAATAGAAAAAACACCGAGGACCGCTCTCCTTTGACAGCTCCAACGAACGCAAGATTTACATATAGAAATCCCAGTTTACACGCTTCACGCGCGATCGCATGACGCCGATGACAGTGTAACGCAGTTATCTCGCGGTTCCACGATCGCTCACGAATCGCGTTATCGCGAAACGCCGAACGCGGACCTCTGCAGGGCGAACGATATTTACGCGCGGGCCGACAACGTGCTTAATATAGATTTATGAAAATGATATGCGACGACTGTCCCCCCATTAAAATGCAAAAGAACTGCTATTTTTTTAAAGTGTCTTTCAAAATATTGAAAAATAGGGTGCGAGGTTAAATGTTTTTTGGAAAACTTATGGATTTCCAAGGTAATACAATATATATTGTGGATCGATTAAATTGTAATAAGGTGTATAGATGTTTATTATACTGTTGTCATGGTAGCGTATAATTTATGCTTCGCTATTAAATCTGTTTAGCTATTAATTATACTGTTAACTCCGTTTAAATATTAATTATACTATTAACTCTATTTTAGTAAAGGTTATTAAATTAAATTACATTATACTGTTAATTCCAGGTGATTAGATTATTTATTTACAGTGATAGGGTATTTAACCCTTCGTTAGGCTATCTAAATTATATTAAATTGAATTCTGGGTGATTAGGTTATTTATTTACGGCGACAAAGTCTATCTAACCCTTTTACACTCTTGCACGGTTCTTCTTATCTTTATCAAACGGTACAGCTATAATACACAGCTCTTTTTATTATTGTAAATTTATTTTATATCTATAAAAATTCCAATTTACGCTATTATAATAAAAGACATTTATTGTGAAGCAAATTACTGACCAACAAATTAAAGAAGACGTTCCACAACGACCATAAACTCTTCCATTTTCTATTAAATTTATTATTAATTTATTATTAGATTTATTATTGATTTATTATTCTATACAATTTATTACCGATTTATCATTCTACTCAATTTATTATTGACTTATTATTCTATTCAATTTATTACCGATTTATTATACTATTCAATTTATTATTGATTTATCATTCCATTCAATTTATTACCGATTTATCATTCCACTCAATTTATTTATTATCACCCCCAATCCCCGCCACCCCGAGTGCATAAAACCCGCAGCACACTCAATAACGAAACAAGCCACCCCCCTCCGAAAGTTCCGCAATTCTGCCCATCCGGTAACCCATCCAGAGAACCCAGCCGCACCGCAGTCGCGATCCGCACAGCCCCGGAGACGGGGTTGAACCGATTGTAAGCAAAACACGTTCCGCGCCGGGCCTCGAAGGAAACCGCTGCCAGTGACATTACCAATAAAAGAGCTCTCGCTCGGCTCGTTGAACAGGCCCGCGCAACGAGTAGAGCACAGCGGTAGGAAGCGCGCGGCGGTCGCATCCTCTCTCGCTCATCCATCAGCCGGGAGAATATCGTCCGTGCCCGAATTCCCCGGGCGACATAATGAAAACTGGAAATCATGCTTGTTCGAGGGAAAACCGAGGGGGGGGAGGGAGGTAAACTCGATCGGTCCTGAATAATTCCGTGCCGCGCCGATTCATCCACGATTGTTGATTTTTCCCGTGGATCACGACGTGACACCAACCACCATCCCCGCGACACGACGCCTCCGGGCGATATTTCCAGTCGGATTCTATGGGATATCGGTGGCGCGGAGGACGCG